>NC_060156.1:27717722-27753500 GCF_021292245.1 Micropterus dolomieu | reverse complement strand
TGTTTGTGGCAGTGAGGCAGAGATCTGTTCAGTGAGCGGTGGTGTGTCCAGGTGTGCTGCATGAATGATGAGTCATTCACGTAAGTCATGTGTGGACCAAACCACATGCTGTATGTGCGCAGCTAACATTTCTGAGCCCCGTTTGTTTGGGTGAAGTCCGTCTGTCTTAAAAAGAGACATTCTTTGCCAGAAAATATTAAAATTATCCACATAAAACACACGGTGAGCCCTGCAGGCGGACTGGAGCCAGTCGTGGAGGCCAAGGAGTCTACTGAAGCGGCCAGCACCGCGACCAACTGTGGGAATGGGACCAGAGATAAAAACGGACTTTCCGCACTGCTTTAAAAAGTTAAGAAGACAGTTAAAATCTAATTTTGTCAGCTCAGACTGCCGAAGAGCTGTGTCATTTGTACGATATGCAAATTTTTTGAGTTTCACCTGTAAGTACAGGCTGCAGTCACTTTCTGGCAAGTGACATACTGCACGTTATGGGTTGTATTGGCCATATAAAGGTACACTGCAAGTCAAATAATATAGAGTCATAAGGATATAATTGCAAAAGAGATGATGTCTTTATTTTATACATAATTCAGCAGTAAGTCATGTTAATTATAGGCTACAGTCTGTTTTACAAATACATTGTCATATACACAGTGGATTCGATGACAATATAAATATTATGAAGACGTTTCAAGTTACATAACATTTTGTAGATGACTCACGTGACTTTAATCTTAACCTAACCTATACCTAACCAAGTGTTGGTGGTTTTGTTGCCTAAACCAAACCAAACTACAACCATTTTTCCAACCTTTTTAATGTGTTAAACACGGCCCCGGTACCGGGGGGGGGGGCCAAGAAAAAGTGTTTAGTCACGGATTAATCCTCTAAGAGCTATGAAGGAACTCTGGCCATTACACTTGACATCACAATGATGAACAGCTGCTCAGCAAAAAGAGTTTGAATCAAGTCAGACAATCTCCCTCCTCAGAGTAAACACTGAGTGAAGAATGAAGGGAAACCACACATGCAGACGATGATCAATAAACCAGCAGAGCCTGAACGCTGAGGCAAATATAACGTTTAATCCCTGTTAGATCTCCTTAGGGAAAAGACAGAGAGGAAAGGATCGGGAGACAGTAAACGAGTGAAATGTTTGGGATCAATTTTGTGGTATCTTCTCCTGCCAACGCGCCCTCTGGTTCATTTTGATATCTGCTTCCCTTGATTTATTGTTTACTCAAAAACGAGGCCTCGGGATTCACCGAAGGCACCCAGAGAAGTCAATATTTAACCTTTAAAGGCTTTAGATTTACTCACAACTCCAGGTACAGTGACATTTTGTCTCTCTCTCTGCTGTGTTTAATTTCATTAGTTTCATTTGTCGCCTGAAGGAAGTGGAAACAAAAGCTGAATATGAAGTTAAAACTAATCTTCTGTCATCGATGTAGACACTGCGAAAAGGCTGTTTGTTTTGTTTACTAAAGGTTGAGAAATTAAGCCCACGGGAAGCTGTTGGAAAGAAACAGACAGACAAGAAGCTAGAAGTACTGTGTACTGTGCTTGTGTAGTGTGTAAATTTTGACAGGGTGGTGTTGCTCACCGGAAATGATGATCACAATCATATTTCTGTTCTTGTTGTTCTAGTTCTTCTGTTGTGAGGGTGCTTTTTGACTGTTACACAATCTGGGTACTCATAGTGCACAGTATACTGCCCTAACTGTCAGCGTGAACTCACTTACTGTGGCACTGCTCAGGTGTTATGAGAGCCCAGGTTACTCTGATAGTGGCCTTTAGCTCTTCTGCATTGTTGGGTCTGGCGTATCGCATCTTCCTCTTCACAATACCCCATAGATTTTCTATAGGGTTAAGGTCAGGCGAGTTTGCTGGCAAATTAAGAACATCAATACCAGGGTCCTTAAACCAGGTACTGGTAGCTTTGGAACTGTGTGCAGGTGCCAAGTCCTGTTGGAAAATGAAATCTGCATCTCCATAAAGTTGATCAGCAGCATGAAGTGCTCTAAAACTTCCTGGTAGACGGCTGCATTGACCTTGGACCTCAGAAAACACAGTGGACCAACACCAGGAGATGACATGGCACCCCAAACCATCAATGACTGTGGAAACTTTACACTGGACTTCAAGCAACGTGGATTCTGTGCCTCTCCTCTCTTCCTCCAGACTCTAGGACCTTGATTCCCAAAGGAAATGCAAAATTTACTTTCATCAGAGAACATAACTTTTGACCACTCAGCAGCAGTCCAGTCCTTTTTGTCTTTAGCCCAGGCGAGACGCTTCTGACGCTGTGTCTTGTTCAAGAGTGGCTTGACACAAGGAATGCGACAGCTGAAACCCATGTCTTACATACGTCTGTGCGTGGTGGTTCTTGAAGCACTGACTCCAGCTGCAGTCCACTCTTTGTGAATCTCCCCCACATTTTTTAATTGGTTTTGTTTCACAATCCTCTCCAGGGTGCGGTTATCCCTATTGCTTTTACACTTTTTTCTACCAAATCTTTTCCTTCCGTTCGCCTCTCTATTAATGTGCTTGGACACAGAGCTCTGTGAACAGCCAGCCTCTTTAGCAATGACCTTTTGCGTCTTGCCCTCCTTGTGCAAGGTGTCAATGGTCGTCTTTTGGACAGCTGTCAAGTCAGCAGTCTTCCCCATGATTGTGTAGCCTACAGAACTAGACTGAGAGACCATTTAAAGCCCTTTGCAGGTGTTTTGAGTTAATTAGCTGATTATAGTGTGGCACCAGGTGTCTTCAATATTCAAGATACTGATATTGGGGTTTTCATTAGTTGTCAGTTATAATCATCAAAATTAAAAGGAATGAACACTTGAAATATATCAGTCTGTGTGGAATGAATGTATACATTATACAAGTTTAACTTTCTGAATGGAATTACTGAAATAAATAAACTTTTTGATGATATTCTAATTATATGACCAGCACCTGTATGTTTTACTAAACAAGTCGTCCAACCTAAATGACAACATAGGTCATTTGTCCATGATTCAAAAACCAACACAGATGAGTATTATTGTAGCGGGGCACAGAATGACGTCTCAAAGGCTTAATCTGGTGCTACACATTTAATGAAGATTTTTCTCTGCAATATGCAAATATATCTCTTTAGGTTGATAATCACTACAGAGCGTTTTTTGTTTACCTCTTGTACACAGAGAATCTCATTATCTGACTTGTTCATCAAATAAACAATGAAAAATGACCAAAATATTCAAAATTCACAAAATAAAACAAACATTACACCTCCTCTTAAACTCTTCTGATGGTAATTTGTGTTGTTCATTTCCATAAAGTTTGTCTTTGTTCAGCATAACACCAAAACCTATAATGTAATGACATGTAATATTACACAAAACACATGAACCAGTGATAGCAACATGCTAATGTACGAGCAACGGGGGCTCCCCTCCCTCGATACTCCCCCACTCACTAACGTTACGGTAATGGCGGCATCAACATTAATTTAGCTGCTAACCGAGCAGATTACAAAGTTACTACAGTCGCAATTAAACACTAACAGAACATCACATTGCCACAGAAGTACTGTCTAAACATTGCCCTACCCCAGTATAGTTAGTTAACATCAACCAGCTTACCTACAATATGCAAAAATATCACTTTAGGTTGACAATCGCTACAGAGCGTTTTCTGTTTACCTCTGGTACACAGAGAATCTCATTATCTGACGTACACACGCGAGACTTCACTGCTACTGCTTCAGCACATTTTCTGCTTGTGTAGCGATACTGACACTTATTGGCCATTAACTGATACTATTGCCTAACCGGGACACTGGCAATGAATAAGACAGTACTGTAATTCCTCATTAAAATAACACTTCTTTCACATGAACGCATAAGAGACACAAGGAAACATATTAAAACACTCTTTTAACTTATAGAACATCACAGAAATTATCCTGTTTGATGCTCCTCGCGTGGGTCATTGCGCCACATTATCTACGTGGTTAATGTTGTGGATTGGTAGCAGTTTGGTAAGGTTTAGGCAACAAAACTACTAATTTACTCATTTAGCTTTTCTCCAAAGCTCCCTTCTGGAGCATGTGTCTTGCTCAGGGACACATTGGTGGATGTGTATCAGTGGGAATTGAACCCAGGTCTCCCACACCAAAGGCATGTGTCTTATCCACTGCCACCCATCCATCCATCTTCACCCGCTTATCCGGGGTCGGGTCGCGGGGGCAGCAGCTCCAGCAGGGGACCCCAAACTTCTTTCCCGAGCCACATTAACCAGCTCTGACTGGGGGATCCCACGGCGTTCCCAGGCCAGTGTGGAGATATAATCTCTCCACCTAGTCCTGGGTCTTCCCCGAGGCCTCCTCCCAGCTGGACGTGCCTGGAACACCTCCCTAGGGAGGCGTCCAGGAGGCATCCTTACCAGATGCCCAAACCACCTCAAATGGCTCCTTTCAAGGAGTAGCGGCTCTACTCTGAGCTTCTCGTGGATGGCCGAGCTTCTCACCCTATCTCTAAGGGAGACACCAGCCACCCACCTGAGGAAACTCATTTCGGCCGCTTGTACCCGCGATCTCGTTCTTTCGGTCATGACCAAGCCTTCATGACCATAGGTGAGGGTAGGAACGAAAACTAACCGGTAGATCGAGAGCTTTGCCTTACGGCTGAGCTCTCTTTTCGTCGGTGCGGTAAATCGAGTGCAATACCACCCCCACTGCTCCGATTCTCTGGCCAATCTCCTGCTCCAATCTCCCCTCACTCATGAACAAGACCCCGAGGTACTTGAACTCCTTCACTTGGGGTAAGGACTCATTCCATACCTGGAGTTGGCACTCCACCGTATTCCTGCTGAGAACCATGGCCACAGATTTAGAGGTGCTAATCCTCATCCCAACCGCTTCGCACTCTGCTGCGAACCGATCCAGTGAGAGCTGAAGGTCATGGACCGATGATGCCATCACGACCACATCATCCGCAAAAAGCAGTGACGAGATACCAAGCCCACTGAACCGCAGCCCCTCCTCACCACGACTACGCCTCGATATCCTTTCCATGAATATCACAAACAGGACTGGTGACAAAGCGCAGCCCTGGCGATGGCCAACCCTCACCTGGAAAGAGTCCGACTTACTGCCGAGTTCTCAGACACAACTCTCACCTTGGATGTACTGGGATTGGATATCCCTGAGAAGGGCCCCCCTCAACCCATACTCCCGCAGCACCTCCCACAATATCTCCCGGGGGACCCGGTCATACGCCTTCTCCAGATCTACAAAACACATCTAGACTGGATGGGCATACTCCCAAGCCCACTCCAAGATCCTTGTGAGAGTAAAGAGCTGGTCAGTTGTTCCAGGACCGGGATGAAAACCACATTGTTCCTCTTCGATCTGAGGTTCGACTATCTGCCGAACCCTCCGTTCCAGTACCCTGGAGGCTGAGAAGTGTGATACCCCTGAAATTGGCACATACTCTCTCGTCCCCCTTTTTGAACCTGGGAACCACCACCCAAGTCTGCCACTCCTTGGGCACTGTACCTGGCTTCCACGCAATGTTAAAGAGACGTGTCATCAAAGACAACCCCTCCACACCCAAAGCTTTTAGCATTTCTGGGCGGATCTCATCAATCCCTGGGGCTTTGCCACTGTGGAGTTGTTTGACTACCTCAGTGACTTCCTCCAGGGAAATTGACGAGAAACCCCCATCAGCCTCCAGCTCTGCCTCTACTAGAGAGGGCGTGTCAGTCCGATTTAGGAGTTCCTCAAAGTGTTCCTTCCACCGCCCAATTACCTCGTAAGTTGAGGTCAACAGGGTCCCATCCTTACTGTACACAGCTTGGACAGTTCCCCGCTTCCCCCTCCTAAGATGGGGACAGTTCTCCAGAAGCACTTTGGTCCAGACCGAAAGTCCTTCTCCGAACTTCTCCCACACCCGATGCTTTGCATCTGCCACAGCAGAGACTGCAGCCTTTTGAGTGAATTAAGTAAATTACATGAGTTGTGTGACGGAAGTCAGTAGCTCTATTTAAGTTAAAATTCAAAACTAAACATATATATATTTTCAGTCTGAGAGAGAGATTGCTGAGGTTTTTTCCATTTTTTCCTTTTAAAGGTTTTTTTGGGGAGATTTACCTCATCTGAATCAAGGCTCTAAGGACAGTGGGTGTCGTTTGCTCTACAGATTGTAAAGCCCCTTGAGGTAAATTGTGATTTGTGAGATTCGGCTGTGTAAAAAAAAACTGACTTGACTAGAAGAAAATAAACAAAAACCAAAGAGTATAATCTTCAACGTTTATTAACTGTGTGGGTTCAGGATGGAATAGAGGCCTGTCACAGACTGTCACGAGAGGGGTAATCAGTGGACACAAAGTGCCTCTGTGTTGGAAGGCTGACAGCAAAACAACTGACTTATGTCATCACCTCCTTCTTTTCCTGCCATAAACAACACAGGAAGTCACTTCTGTGTTGTGGGTGTGTTAACACAGTATTATTTAATTTGTGTTTTAACATTTGACCCTTTTGCACTGATTATAACCTTCTAGCCACAGCACAGCAATAAGGTGCAGTGGTCACCAAAAACAAGAATAAGTCTACAGCCACGCTAGCAGCTCTGTGAGCATATCCTGTTAGACACAGTGGTGCCTATAGAGCTAAATGCTAACATCAGCGTTCTAAAATACTCACAGTGACAATGTTAACATGCTGATGTTTACCAGATATTATCTTAGCGTAGTAGTTTTTGTTTTTATTAGGTTTAATTACATTGTTGTGAGACAATCCTGGTCAAAACTGGTGCCGTCTCTGTGTTGCTTGCAGCACTTCATTCATTTGTTTTTTCAGTCCATGTTTGGGCGGTAGCGGCGTCCGCTGCTGTCTGTCACAGTGTATTTTTTTTTGTTAGTTTAAGTTCTGCACACAGTTGCTTTAAGAAACCATAGGGGTATTTTTGTCCATTAACATCAAATGGTCCTTTTCCTTCAAGGAAACCCAGGAACCCTTTTAGGGCCAGTTTCCACCAAAGCGTTTTTTACCAGCTGAAAACGCCAGCTGCTGTTCTGAAAATGCCTTGCTGGGAGCGCTAGGGTGCACTTTGGAGGCGCAGGTTTTTTTCCGAGACGCTTCAGTTGCTATGATACATAGGCTAATATCCGTGGAGGTGATGTGCTACAAGTAGGCTAGCTAATTTTAATGTTTAGAAAATGTCACCACAAAGTAGGGCAGGCTTACTTGCTCTGGCCCATGCTTTGCATGAAGAGAAAGCTGAAACATGAGAGCACAGACTGTCTGTACATGGGTTCATGAGATTTTGCGGGCGAGGAAACACCTCGTCAAGTAGGTACATCGTTTCGTTCAAGATTGGATGTGCTCGGTGTGGTGTTTGTCCTGCCCCTCCTGCACTGTGATTGGATTGCGTGTTTCCCAAATGTGAACATTTTTCAACTCTCGGTGACTGCACAAAAATGCTTAGCGCGGAAAAGACTCTAAGCGTCTTATCACACTGCTGCCATTTTTACGATCACAGCGCTCCCATTGCAATGAATTGAAAAAAAGACGCTGGAACTCAAGAACTTTACCCATGTTTCCACCAGAAGCACCTTACTCCTATTTAACTTGCTGAGGGCTTAATTATTTATTAACAGCACAGACAGGATTGAGTAGCACCAGAGAAGCTACTGTCACACGTCATAGTTATTCTCCACTGTTGGTCCAAATGTTCCCGACGCCTGCTTCTACTTGCTCATTTCCCCCCGCCTAGGTTGTTGGAATATGAAATTGTGCATTTTTGTCTGTAAACGTGTCACGAGCAACGTGAACTGGTCCTGATGATTCAATAGAAGGTTTCTATGACGACTGGCGCCACCATTGGACCTGATAAGCTATGCTCCAAAAGTTACTACAATGGTTTTCTGTAGAGTTGATCTATTAGGACCCAGGGTGGGAAATTCTTGGTTGGTGGTTATTGACTTTCACATGAAAATCAGTCAGATAAGCAGATTGACGCCTTTCTTGCATCTGTAGTCTCAACAGCAAAGCAAAGTGGGCAACAAACCCTCAGTGGCCCCCGAAAGCCCCACATTCACTGTGTGGCAATTAGTTTAGTCAGTTTGTTTGGGAAATCTGTGCTCCATTTTTCATGTCAAGATGAACTTTGATGAACTTTTACACAAATCCATTGATGAATATCAAGCTGTCTTGACAGAGCGGACCGCTCCACAACTCTTGTACTTGTTGCTTCCTTTGGTGAGGTTGGGTTAGGGTTAGCCAATGAGATGCAGAGTAAGGGGCAGGACTCGACGGTACTTCCATGTCACACTCGTGGGGAATCGGTAGAACCGACACTTTTGGACACCCGAACGGTGATTGCAGTCAGGAACAAAGTGCTGTATCATGTCGATGGCAACACAAACTACAAAATACCAACAATTAAACACTATAAGAAGGATCCAATTCAAGAAGAAGCGCACTAAACTATCGTTAGGTTGAAAGTCCTTGGAAAAGGTATCATTTGCAATGGTTTATGGGATGAGTGGTTTGTTGACTCATTTAAAGTCTTGTACCGTTTTGCCCTTTACCTGTTTTTCTTGTAGTTATTTTGCTCAAATTCAAATGTGTTACGGTCATGATTCATATTGTAGATAGTCAGATTGTTTCTTGGATTAAAACCATTAAAAAGTAAAGATTTTTGGAAAAGTCAATGGATTAAATGAACAGGGAATTTACTTCCGGAACCAGAGCCATGGGCGGTCACTGTTGAGCTCTATTATGATACACATTTTGGTTTTTTGTCAACCTCTATTGGCAGATGAAGTCCGGTGTGGTAGTATAAAGAGTACTAGAGTCTGTGTAAGGAGGTGGTGGGGTGTATAGATGAGTCAAGTAAACTCGGGACTTTTGCTCAGGAGACCAAGGTTTGAGTCACGATTGAAAAAAAAGGTGACATGTTTTAAGTTAAATAAAATTTTGTTGATGACTTACATCACATGACTTGGCTAACCGCTGGCCCGGTCTTTTTCCATTGCATTGTGTCACATTTTACTTTTATTGATTCAACAACAAAATGAAGCTGTAACATGAAACAGCCTGGAAGCAGCTTCGCCACTCTGAGTGTGTGTGTGTGTGTGTGTGTGTGTGTGTGTGTGTGTGTGTATGTATATGTATATATATATATATATATATATATACATACATATACATACACACATACACATGCAATAGTATGTGTGTCGTGAGAGAAATGTCCGTGGCTGTATGTGTTCTTTTCCTGTCTCCGACTGCAGGGAAAGTCAGAAAGCATGTTTTTCTCCGACATCTGTCACATTCAGTTCATCCTGTGGAAGAGCGGAGAGGAGTGATGGGAGGGAGAATGAGGGAAAGCAGGAAGGAGGGACGGCATAAAAACAGTTAAACATCATTTTTGACAAACATACTGACACCGCTTGCCTCCTCCACCCTCCTCTCTGCTCCACCTCTCTCTCTTTCTGTCTGTCTTGTATCTACCTTTTCCTTTTATTCTTCTTCCCTCGTTGACCTTTTTTTCTAACCTCCTCTGTTTCCTTTTGCATCCTCTCATCATTCGTCTCCCTTCTTCTTTTCCCTCCTCCTCAGACTCCTTTTCAAGCCACCATCTCTCTTCCTCTCATCCCTCCACCACCTGACTTTTTGCGACACACTTTCTACATCTAATATTTGTTGTCTTTATGCTACATTTTGCCTTTTTTCCCCATCATCTCTCTCCTCTCGTCATGTTGTCTCCCTCCTTCTCCTCTCTGATTTGTAATTAATCCCCTCTTCTGCCTACGCCTATCTCCGGAGGGATTTGTGAGGAATCCTTTAATTACCTCGTGCTTACTAAAACCACTTAAAACTAAGCTTTTTACACCCGATAACAACCTCGCCTAAGATGACCGAACCTCAGAGGAAAGTCTAGAAGGACATTTTGATTTATGCACTTTGTTCCTTCTATTCAGTTAGTGTTGGTGAGCCAATGTTTTAAGGCTTAAAAGTTTCCCAGGAAGAAAGTATTTGCTAAACGTTGGCTGTAAAAATTCTTCTCTGTCACTGATTTTTTCTTATCTGTGTGTTTTTGGCTGGGGAGTGGAGAATATCTGAGCGATCACCTGTTTGAATAATTTATTTCTCAAATGGATCAAGTTAAAAAACTAAGAAATAAGTGTGTATTTAAAGGGTAATGATGTGTTTGTTTGTGTGTGTGTGTGGGGGGGAGCAGCAGGTGCACCAATCAGAGCAGTCATGCTGACTGACATTTCACAACGATGACTTGCACTCACAGAAAGCAGGCTGCTGGATTATGACCCACCCAGAGGATTATTTAGCCACAGCCTTCATGATCTCCTCAACACAAACACACACTGCCATCAGTTTAGACACCAGGGAGGTTTCACAGCGTGGGGGGTGTAGTGGGTGGTGAAGGGGAAAAGGCAGTTCATGCACATTCTCAGCTGATTTATGTAGGTTTTAAAAACATCAGCCATAAGGACTGTCTGTGAATGTGCCTCATTTTGTCTTTTTCTATTTATAAACGATGTCAAGTTCTCAGTTTCCTACTTTGGTCAGGGTTAAAAAATACTGCAGGGTGGTGTTAATCTTAGCAGATGTTGGATGGATTGTCATGAAATGTGGTTCAGACCTCCATGTTCCCCTCAGGATG
This sequence comes from Micropterus dolomieu, assembly GCF_021292245.1. Lineage (NCBI taxonomy): Eukaryota > Metazoa > Chordata > Actinopteri > Centrarchiformes > Centrarchidae > Micropterus > Micropterus dolomieu. The sequence goes on along the minus strand of NC_060156.1, from coordinate 27,742,824 downwards.
AACTGTGATAACTTTAGGTGCGTTTGACTTCATGCAGAGCTGCGTAGCGCTGACTTAACGTGATGCATGCTGGACTTAAAATTAGGCATGCTAGTTAGAAATCAAATAAAGATGGCCTCTGTCATTTTAGGTAGGTCTAACCACACTGATGTTTGTTCAAGTGTTCATTTCTCTGCTAAGTTTACTTAACTTCATTTGTTATTTGCTATAAAAAGTGTATGGGCAGGCTCCAACAGTTTACAGCTTTTCTCAACAGCACAACTAAATGTACTCGTAAACACATTGTCTCTTTACTAGTCATGGCTTTCACTTTCATGCATTCATCATACTTTTCTCTGTGTTGTGATGTTGCCACTTTTACACAGTACCTCTTCCTACTCCATGTCGCTGAGCCTAAATCTGAAATATCGCCATATGCCCTATAGTCCGTCGACTTGCTCGTTATCTTCCATTTTCCACACTGCCTCCTGTGTGCACCTCTCTGCATGCTCTGGTCTAAACTTATGATACTCAGGTGACCACAGACAATACACGTGCTACTGCCAAAACAGAGACTGATTGTTCGTGTCTTTTGTGGGCGTGGGTAATGAGCAGACTGCATTGCACACAGAGACTGGAGTGTCACACACAGAGCACACCTTTTTGTTTAATTAAATTGCACTTTTGTGATTATGTAATCGCACAGGGTGACATCACGATTGCGATGAGGTTGATAATGCTGCTCCACACTCCACAAATGTTCTCACTTTCCTAAAAAATGTCCCCATAAGGTCTTCAACTAAATTAGGTCCTCAGAAAGATAGAAGTCAATGAGCATACTAGTACTACTATTAAATATCTTAATAGAAAAATTAAGTGCTGATTTGTTTGTGATTCAAATAAATTAAATCAAACATTTACTGAACATTTGTTATATTGTTATTGAGGAAAATCGCAATTGTTATCATTGTTTTATTGCCCAGCGTAGAGCATACACAGATCCACATTTTAAGCAACAAATATTCGTATTCTGTCAGGCTCAGCTTCCTTTGTTATTACCTGTACTCTCTTTGTGTGTGTGTGTGTGTGTGTGTGTGTGTGTGTGTCTGAGAGAATAGCTATTGGCTTGTGCTATTTTAAACAGCAGAACACAGATGGGCAGAAGATCATTTCTTTACAAAGACAAATTGGATGGTTGGGCAGTACTTGCTGTGGGTGTTTCAGATTAGTACAATCTCTCTCTCTCTCTTCCCCAAATTTTCATCACCAGTTCCAGCTTGTCCACGTGGAGCTCAAAGTTTATTTCAGGCTGATAATGAATCAGTAATGACGCAAAGGAGAAGCAGGTTATTTTGGTAACAAAAGGGTTGTGTAGGAGGAGCGGCGCTCCCCCTCTGACATTTTGTTGTTTGTGATGCAGTAAAAAAAAAGCATGAAAATAAAATTAAATCATTTTTTGTGCTGTTACTCTGTCTACATAAACTCTACAACTGCTGCTGTTTTTGTTGTGGCTGTAGCTGTTTCTCACATTTAAAAATTCACCCTGACGTCTTTAAGATGGCTAAAGTTAACCCAGAATTGTGTAATATTCAAGAATATTAGCCGTCTATATAACAACATGACCACAGTATGGACAGATACCTCACTTCATAAATACTGAACTATCCCTTTAAGTTACATCAGCCAGGTTATGCTGATATTGGGGACAAATTGCTCATTTCTGGAGTATATCTAATGGGTCCTGATGTGTGTCAAACTGATCCACTTGTGTCAGTTTCCACAGCTGAACAAAAAGTGTTCTTTTTGTAAATTTCAGACACATTTACACTGTAAGGAAACAAAATTCTATAAATAAAAGAGAAGAAAGAAAAAACACACTTAAGGCTGAAGCCTTATGCATTATAATTACAACATAAATATCCCTGTTTGGGGGAGAAATTCCTACCAGATGAATGTAAGTACAGGTTTTATTGTTTTACTGCTGTACATGTAAACACAGTCTCCGGTCTGCTACTCCAGCCTGGTTTTTCCTACTAACCCAGTTTATTTTAGTGGATGTAAATGCTGTTTGTTTGGCTGCTAGCTACAGGTACACGATGCTGCATCAAAACACAACACGCTGTTGTCTCAGGGGATCTGTGCTGGAAGTTATTTGGGTTCAGGAACTTTAAAGACTTCAGGCTAAACACAGAAGAACTGTGTTGAGTACAGCAGAGGTTTCTCAAATCCCAGGCCTCACACCAGTTCTAGTCGGGGCCCCTGGCGAATAAAAAAAGGTGGAATAATAATGATTATATAACTTTACAGGCTTTTATACACGATTTTTGTGGTAATTTCTTTGAACTTGTTGTTTTTTGTTCAGCATTTGTTTCTCATCAGTCCCTCATCAAGCCCCCTTACACCAATATACTGAATCTTAATTAAAGTAGGTCATTAGCACTCAAAGTAACTGGTCTGTTATCACCACCTTCCTTCTATATCTTCATTTAGTGAGTAATGACAATTAAACCAAATAAAGTTTTTTTACCGTGTAGATTCAGTGAGTGCGTTTACACGTGTTTGACACGCAAGGAGCCCTTTGGTGTCTGTATGAGATAACTTTTTAATATGTGGTTAACGTTGTAAAACAGTCATCAGTTTGGTTTAGGCACCAAAACTAAAGAACAAAAGGTGATAGTAAAAGGAGGTGGAAGTGGATGCATCGGTCAACGTCTGTTTCTTTTAACCACAACCACAGTTGTTCCCTAACCTTAACCATGTAGTTAGTCTTGACGAACTCTAAAACTAAAAGTTGAAATCGAAAACTAAAAGTCAAAGTCGAAAATGGATTTGGGGATTTAGGATTGGGGTTTTGGGGATTTAGAATTGGGAATTTGGGGGTTGGGGATTGGGGTTTTGGGGATTGAGGATTGAGTTGTGTATGCAAATGAAGAGGCGTGACCCAAAGGCTACAGGGTGGGTTTGGAACGGCTGAGGCGTAGAGGCACTTTATGGACTGCAGGGGGAGCTCTGACAGCCAGCACACTGCCATGAAAGCAAGCAGAGGAAGTGAGCAGGGCTGGAGGGAGGACTGTTTTATAATACCATAACTAAAAGTGGACAGCATTTCTGTCCATGTGGCCTCACACACAAAGTCAACAGTGAAAGGAATGCTATCCATCTGACGAGAAATCAGCGGACAGTACAGCAGGTAAGATATGATAACATTAGCAAGTTAGCTATATCAGGCTAACTGTTGCTGACATGCATGAGTTACGTTACTGTCGGTACATGCAGGTTTTAAATGCGTTTATTAATCCCGCTGAGTGTATAAACTTTAAAAATAAGGTGTAGAAGCTGTGTTTCTGGGTAATAGCACCATGCTGGGCAGGTGACAGGTGTGTATTTACAGTGTTTGTGTGCTCTGAAAAACATAACAGCGCAGCTCTGTATTAGCTCTGTTTTATGTGAGGTTAATGGGTTCATAACACAGGCACCCCCTTACATATTGTGTAGCAGTATGTAGCAGGTGTTTGTGTTGTGCTCCAGTATCCTGTACACAAGCAGGGCATTGTTAAAAAGTAAGTGTTAGAGCCCACTTTTACCACAAGAGGGAGTATACTGTTAGTGAGTTATGTTAGGAGCAGCCTCAACAAGGCAGTGCAGACCATGCTCATAACAATGTACCGATTTGTTTGTGTATGTTGCAGGTATGTTGCAAGCAGACATAATGAACGGAACGTACACAAGTAAGTAGACGTAAAGAGTCCATGTATCATCCGCTTAAGACCTTGTGGTGGTACATATAAGAAATTGTGCCTGTAAAGCCTGTAACATGACTGTACATGCAGTTGTAATAAACAGGAGCTACAATACTAATCTGTATAATGTAGGAGTTGTGCCAAATGTTTTCCTTTATTGGTATACTATTAGTTATGTGAGAAGCCTCAACATGGCAGTGCATTTCTGTAACTTAAGGTGAGTCTGAACTGACCATGCTGATTACAATGTTTCAATCTGTTTATGTATGTTGCAGATTTTAGTAAAGATATTCAAAGCCACACTGAGTTTTTATTCAGATGTGCAACAATTACTTCTCTCCTAAATTCGGGCTTAAACTCGACACTAGAGGCTTAGTAACTGCTAATTAGATTTTAACAAAAACAGTAACCAAAATTGGATGCACCATGGTTAACGTTGGGTATGGACTAAATGGAGTTCCAAAGTCTTTGAACATCTACAGTCTTCAAAATGCATGTAAAATAGAGTCAGTTTGAACCTAGACTAATTTTCAACTGCAAATCAGCACAATCTTTATTAATGGGTTAGACTGTGACTTTACATTCACAGGTATTTGAGTAAACTGTCTTCTGTTTGATTCATAATTTCATCTTCAGTTATTGCCACCTGCATTTTGTCCCCATCAGCTAAATAAATTCAATGCAACATACAGAAGGATATCAGCACTTTATTAAACAATGGATGTGCTTCACTGAATCAAATGTAATAGTGTTGAATCATTAATCCTCCCTCCACTACAGTTTTAACATAAATGAAATGGTCCGTGTTATAATTTATATTTCTAGCGCCACTGGCTCTTTAATTACTCATTGCCATGGTGAATTGTAGTTTTCTTTTTATTCCCCACTTACTAACTCAGTGAACACACTCAGGGTTGATTGAACTACTTTTGATCAGCTGTTTAAGAACTGAAAACTCAGTTTCACATCTCAGGCTCAATCAACTCAGAGGTCCTGCCTCATCATCTCTCCTTTGCTTCCTAGTGTTTTCTTTGTGACTAACCTTTTGTTTCTTGTAACTGAGGATCACCGCCTGCTCCTCTGCCTCACGTTTGCCTTCTGCTGGACAGCCAGCCATGTGTCCCCATTCGCCACTGCCCACGTCATCTCGTCTGACATTATTCACAAACTTCTTTCAGATGCCTTCAGATCTCCAACCCTAATCATCTTTCGTTCATCTAATGCCCCTACACCATCACAATACTGTGGGCACAATGCATCATGTTTCACCTGTTCTTCACCAACACCTATGATCCAAAAGAGGTGATAAAGCAGCTAAACTCCACCTGCTTCCTTGACCCACAATTTATTTTCAAAGAACCCCTTAGATCCATATGTGATAAGCAACTACAGACCAATTTCTCAATTTTTGAAAAGGATGTCTACAAACAACTGCATAATTACCTGTCCCCCCACAATCTATTCGATGTGTATCAATCTGGGTTCAGGACCAACTGCACCACTGAAACAGCTTTGAAGTAGTCAGTGATCAAAAGATCAATAATGCTGCAAACAACAAACCTTCTATCCTAGTATTTCTAGAACGGACTGCAGCCTTAGATACTGTCAACCACAGCATTTTAATCAGTAAACTTTAAAATTCATTTGGGCAATGTGGCCGCATCTTAAAGGGGCTCTCTTCTTATCTAACTGCCAGCACATTCTCTGTGTCTCTTGACAACTTTTAAACTGGCAATTATGACATTATATATATATATGTGTGTGTGTGTATTTCACTTTCACATGATATCCTCAGCCCTATTAATGACCTTGACAACTGTATCAGTGACATCAAGTCCATGATCAAAACTTTTTGCAGTAAAAAGAGAGGAGAAAACCATATTACACACACCTGTCACCTGCCCAGCATGGTGCTATTAACCAGAAACACAGCTTCTACACCTTATTTTTAAAGTTTATACACACAGCCCTCAGCGGGGTTAATAGCCACATTTAAAACCTGCATGTACCGACAGTAACGTAACTCATGCATGACAGCAACAGTTAGCCTGATATAGCTAACTTGCTAATGTTATCATATCTTACCTGCTGTACTGTCCGCTGATTTCTCGTCAGATGGATAGCATTCCTTTCACTGTTGACTTTGTGTGTGAGGCCACATGGACAGAAATGCTGTCCACTTTTAGTTATGGTATTATAAAACAGTCCTCCCTCCAGCCCTGCTCACTTCCTCTGCTTGCTTTCATGGCAGTGTGCTGGCAGTCAGAGCTCCCCCTGCAGTCCATAAAGTGCCTCTACGCCTCAGCCGTTCCAAACCCACCCTGTAGCCTTTGGGTCACGCCTCTTCATTTGCATACACAACTCAATCCTCAATCCCCAAATCCCCCAATCCTAAATCCCCAATCCTAAATGGCTAAATGACTAAATGCCCAATCCTAAATACCAAATCCATTTTCGACCTCGACTTTTAGTTTCCGATTTCGACTTTTAGTTTTCGACTTTTAGTTTTAGTTCTGACCCAATAATCCCTCTATATGTTGGAACCTCCGGTGTGCAGAATCCAGACAGGTCAATACCATTCCTTATGGCAGAAATGAAGCCCATTGACTTGTTCATACATGTATTATAAGACTTGAATGAATAAAACTCAGGACATGTAAAACACTTCATCCAGTTTTCCTTTTTACTTTGATTTGAAAACAAGGCAAAAACAACCAACCTGTTCCATACAGTTGACATACAAAAGAAACATGACTGTCACCATCAAACATCAAGTTTTAAAAAAACACCTCCAAACCATAGTTACGTTGTGAATCCAAAGTCTGCAGAAAGGTGTTGATGATCTTCACATCACTGCAACAGCAACAGAACTACACACAGAGAGCAGCTACATCATCTGAGTGGATCCAGATCCGTTTTAAAAACACCCAGGCTGGGTCTGTTGGCCACCAGGATGAGCAACAACAACGCTAACATGATCCTTTACCCGCCGTGGCTGAATGTACACCGATACCGAAGGCTGATTCTGATCCTTTGGCATTAAAGGTAAATTCACTTAGTTTTTTTTACATCCTGGGTTTTATTTTTGTGGTTTTGGTGATAAGAATAATAATTATATTATTATTAATTATTATTATTAATAATAATAATAATATGTTAATAAAGTTTTAGTTTCATTAAAATATAGTCCAATAGAGCAGGAACACAAGCTGCCAGGTGACTTTGGTTAGAACCTTCAATTTTATAGTTTTCTGATACAAAAGTCCAAATGTAGAAAAGTGGAAAAACTTTCATGATCATTCACTGATCTCATCAACAATAAACACAACCTTAATACAACAGTTCACTTTTCGCTGTTTGGAAGATTGCGTTATTTTCTCCTCACAAATCAGTAGCTAGTGATGTATCCGTCGCATCAAAGTCATTTTTAGCCAATGCCGTTGTAGTGATTGCTGGAAGCAGTTAGACTAAAAGGTAAAAATTTAGCGATCTTCTAAGCGTATCAGCCTGTTCTCATGCTCAGGCATCACATATACACGCTTTGGAAAAGCTGTGTCTATTCTACACAAAACGGCTATTTTGCGTGTATAGTGGACGCCCCCAGGTATGTGTGTATGAGACGCATCCAGGCCACGTGTGTTTGTGATGCCCCGGGGTGGTCGCTAACTAGCTAGCTAGCTTGCAATGTTTTTGTTTAAGGAGTTGACAGCCCCTCCGAGGCAACTTCCCTAACCTCATCCATGGCATTAGTTAGTGCCTAAACCTAAGTCAGTAAATATATGCACGTCGACCGGCTAACCCTACAGCCTCCTTTGTGTTGCAACGCTATTGCAAACTGCAGTGTATCATATACATGCAAAATCACCGTTTTGCGTACAATGGACACGGCTTTTCCAAAGCGTGTATATGTGACGCGTGTGATGTGATGGGGCTGAGCGTATTCCCAATTCAAGTCTCAAGTCTCTGAGCTAGTCAAAGTCAATTCTCAAGTCACTCGTGGTTATAATGAATGTTGTATCTCCTGTTGCGTTCAATCCAGGCTGCTTAGAACACTGCATAGCTATAAGGAATTCTGTAACTGTAACCTGTTTTTCACTTCACTTTTCACAATTAATGACAGCTTATTAACTAGCCTAGTAAATCAACACATCCCCCAGACTCTAAAACCCAGTTAACGTTAACTAAATAAAACTGTAACGTTACATTATCAACAATAAACCTGTAACCTGTTTGCAACGTTAATAACTAACGTGATGGCAGCAAGCGGGACGTTCATGATTACGTTAATAGACCACCACAAGTTTGGCAAGCAAACGAACGCTCATTCATCTTTTCATAACGAACAACAGTTTGAGTTAACCACCCGTAAGTCGTAGCTAAAGCAAGAAGCAAGCTAACGTTAGGTGGCCAATGCTGGGCTAAACATGTTTACTAACCTCAGGTTACCTATTTTGCATTCAGCGCTTCTTTGTTTATGATGAATGGCTCAGCAGCTGCGGTGTTTGTTGTCCTCTCTCACGTGTGGCTGCATGCAGCAGATACTACGTGTTATGTAGGCAGATTATAGGTAATGGAGTGAGGGTAATAACAGCATGCTCATCAGACGTTTCCTAAAAATAAACAGTGTTCAAGAGTCCCACACCCCAAGTCTGAGTCAAGTCTGAAGTCTTTTGAGGACAAGTCGCAAGTCGAGTCTGAGGTCACTGTGTGTGCGACTTAAGTCTGACTCGAGTCCGAGTCTCAAATTTGATTCCCCATCTCTGGTACCAGTCCGACCAGTTGTAAATAAACCCCCGGTTAAATTATTATTCAATCTGTCTGTTGTAAGCATCGGCTACATATTGCTGACAGACTTCAACTTTAAGTGCAGTTGTGCAGATAGACAGATTTTCTATATGATGGGGGGAATAAACCCAAAAACTTATAAATAAGACCCAGAGTGCAAAGTAAACTGAATTTTCCGACAGAATATTTACCAACTTACAAAAACCGAAAGCCAGATCCAATCTGACAGCAGACGGCTGCTGATCTCCCATCCTGTTTCTGTTACATACTTAACATTTCATCAGCTGCCCGTTCATTTGGACAGACAGAAGCTGAAGAATCAGACTTCTTTGTTTCTATGTATACGCTGGCGGTGACTCAGCAGGTAGAAGAAAATGCCCCACTGCTAAATGTTGCCATAAAGCTAAAAGCAGCCACCTGCTGAGATAATATTTCTCTTACTTCATTACTGTTGTTTATGAGCAGCCTCACTGTTCTGTTGCCTTAATAACCTTCTGTTGTAAATAACAGCTGTGGTGACGATAAATAACCTCCCTGCTGCATGCTTTGGCTGAAAACCCTAATTTTCTTCTCTTACATACTCTTCTCTGTACGACATTTTTTGCAACAAGCATCATCTCTTTCTTTAACCCTTACCCTGAGCTAGCTTTAGCCATCTTGTTACATGTGAAGAGTTCTGCCCCAAAATGCAATAGCCACTACTGCAAAGAGTGACACCCATTTTTTTTTATAGTATAAAAGTCCAACAAACAACGTTATTTAAAAAAGGTTATTACCTGGTAAATTTATAAACCCTTTCAAAGTTGGATCCTGTAAATGGATATTTAGCATCTTGGAAGTGAACTCCTCATTACCAAAGCCACGGCAGGCCACCAACATTTAGAGGAAGCAGTGCACACAGCTGTAGTAAATTGAAATAACTTGAATGATATATTTGTTCTCTGCATTCCACTTTTGCTGCGCATTTATTTCCACCTCCATCCTACTTCTTGGAGCCTTTGATTTTTAAGACTTTTTCTTAATATGGTGGAAGCCATGGATGTATTAAAAGAGCTGGATGCAGAGTCAGTCAAGCTGCAAGTTTGTCCCAGTGGCCGAATGTTGTACTTAAACTGTTGTCATCTTAAACCTTAACCATGGTCAGTTAGTACTATTTGTATTAGGAGTTTTTACACTGTAAAGATTTTATATTTTATATGACTTTGTGTTATTTATGTTTCTATGGGGGGTCGCCTCACAGCAAGAAGTTCCGAGGTTCCAAGGCTTTCTGTGTGGAGTTTGCATTCTTCTTCATGTTAAGCGGTGTTCGGGTCTGTGTGCTCTGTGATGGACTGGCGACCTGTCCAGGGTGTATCCCACCTTTCACCCTAGGCCAGTTGGGATTGGCTTCAGCAACCATGCACAGATAAGTGGGTATAGATGATGGATGGATTTTAGTATGAGCCTGAAATCATCTCAGGGGTAAAGCTATATGCTATTGCACTGATGGACACATCGCAGTAACATGCCAATATAGCAATGACCCTACAATGGGTCGAAGATGACGGCTGCTAGGATAACATGGGTGCACGCAAAGAAAGATGTTGGTGGCATTTCAATGAACTGGTCACCTTTAGCTCACTGAAGGAAGGAAATGGATACAGACACACACAGTGTGATTTGGTGAGAAACATTAAATGTATGTATGTTTTTGTTTAAAAGGAAACTCCACAGGGGACCTTTTAATTAATGCAAATTTGAGTGAGATATTTGCCACAAACAGCCAATGAATAGCTAAATAGGCTGTGTGTTAGCTAATTGGGGTTAAAGTTGCATCCACTTTTTTGACTTTTAGCATTTAGCGTTCAGACTTTTAGGCAGTCTGTTAGTTAGCCTGTGGGGACGTTGAGCCACACCTTGTTTCTCGGCAACCATAAACAAAATTGGTCATGTGACCACACATTTTTGAAGAGTCATCCATTTTACTATCAGTGTGATGAAGAGAGGCCCATGGAATAAGTGATAAGCACATTTAAGATCAAAAAACTGTTTTTTGCCATTCAAAGTGATTTTTTTACGTTCAAGGAGTCCTGATTCTTGTGTGAACAATTACAGACGGGTTTTAGAAAATCCTGTGCATGTGGTAGTGCTTTAGGAAGTTATAATATGCGTGGCATTACCCTTAAACTGCTGGATAAAATGGCAGGGATGGGGTGATTTGAACCAAATACCTGGGGCAAACCAGATATTTTACTGTAATTTTACATTGCATTCTTATGTATCACTGAAATGATGTGACATTATGCATTTTAGACCAGAAACCTTCATGTCATGCTGCTATAAATGGAAGAAAGACAGGCTTCAACTCCTGTTGTGAGTTTGGACAGAGTCATGGGAGAGGTACAAAACTGGGAAGTCAATTCATCAGGTGGCACGATACATGACGATAAACAGGATGACTTTCAAGCAATACATTGATATGAAACAATTAGGAGACATAGCTGCAATGTTTCACTAAGTGTAATTGAATGTTGGTACCTGGTGTTTGAGTTTGCATGATGAAATGACACTGATGTCCCTGACCCCCATGTGGCTCAACTTACCCCTCATATGACTCAACTGTTTTTTTGGAAAGCCATATTTTGAAAACAGTTCATTTTAGATCCAGATTGATTATTCCCAGGGATGCACCACATTCTAAAATATATGTACATGTTTTAGTTGGAGACATTACTGTCATGTCCTCACTTTAAACACACCTCAAGTAAAAACTGGCTCAACTCACCCAACTCTCACCTACAATAGTCTGTCTCAATTTAGATACATCCGTACTCTTACATGCATTACACTGTGTACTTTGTACTTATTTGTGTAGTGCGTCCATTTTGACAGTGTGTTGTCTCAAATTGAACACTGCCATTGTGCACTAACTTCTTTTTAATGGCAAATTGTAACATATCACTATCATGTGATCTTATGCTCACTTGACTACAATTCAGTTTTATTAAAAATAAATAACAATGAACGTATTTCTGCTGTAATTATCACATTCACATTCATGGGCCCCCATTTTTACAAGTTTGAAAATATATTAGTGCCCCCCCCCCCGCTATGTAGCCAAGATGGTGACTGTTGAGGGTGAGAAGTGTCCAGCGTTCTACACTCAACTTCTTGACCATTATGAGTGCACCATCCAGGTACTCATAGTGCACTGCATTTTTCCATGTCAGTGTGAACAAACTTGCACTCAAAATAGTAAGTTTACATTTGAAAGGGCGCGAATTGAGACACTACAAGTCTGCAGCTCCTGTCTGAATGCACCTTGATAATACATCCATGGTCCAAGCTTACCTTCATGCATTAGTCCAGCTTCTGTCCTTCCTCCAGGTGATTATCTCTTCAGTCTTAAACAGCAGAACCATTTTTGCACATTTTTAAACAATTTTTAAACATGTGGCAAACAACTATCAAACCATTCATTACAACGTCTAAAGACTGAAGAAAAACCTTGATGCTTCTGGAACAAATGCCAATTTGTGCACTGGTAGTCTGGCAAGAACACAATGAAAAGTGTGACTTTTACAATGAACACATCTGCAGTTAAATCCTCTTAATTTCCTGCCAATGGATTCCCATTTTACAATCGTCATACTGCATCATATCGGCAACAATAATCGTTGTCTTTGTAAATAACAAAACTTTTTAACCTCAACAGTCATATACACGTATTCACATATATCTGCACAAAATACAAATATAGATTTATTTACGCTGTCTTTCTGTAACATCATTATCTTTTGAGCATCTGCTGTCAGACATATTTATTCTCCTTGTAATTTACCAGCCTTGTTAGTTGCTAGTTACCAACAGAACACACAGGTGAAGCAGCTTTCCTTCCCATTTGCAGAGGTCAGATAAAGCTGCCAAAGTGTCTGGAGTCTGTGTCAGGCTCATCCTGGAGCTGCCTCCCCTGACACTAACATCTGATAAGGTTTCAGGAAATCCACTCTAATCCCTGCTGATCCACCCAATGGGAGGTAGAGGCCACCTAACCGATGCCAGGCAGTCGGTGAAATGAAGGGGTTGCCGAAGTCACTGCAGCTGAGCATCCGTGAAAAATCAAATAATGAGAAGAATCTATGAATGTGTTTACCTCTTTCGTCTTCAGTTTATTACAAAATGGGTAAATGATATCACTTTTTGTAGAGTGTGTCTTATCATTCACATGGACTTCCCCTCCTTTGCATCCATCTCATTTGCTCTCGAACTGGAAGATATTGATAGACTCAATACCTTTAAAATAAAATAAAATAGACTAATTTCATTTGCTGGCAGTGTAGCAGAGGCTCTGAAACAGCACTGAGACCAAAGACAGTAGAGATTTTAAGCCATGGAACAAGGACTGACTGATTTTGTGTTTGAGTAAGGTGTATCAAAAGGTGTTTTTGTTGTAATAAGGAACTCACAAACTTGATTCAGCTGATCCAGACCCTGTTGATGAGACATGGATCAGAAGTCGGATATTTTCTATTTCTTTAGAGGTTGGGTAAGTTTTTCTAAAATCCTGACTGGGAGGCACTTTGTCTTTGGTACTTTGACTTTAAACCACAAACCCTTCGCTCCCAAGTATGATGTGACCACAGAAGTTAAAAGTTTTATCTACTCTGTGGACTCCACAGGTCCGACCCTGAAGCAGGGTTTTTTATTACAGTCTCGGACGTGCTCACACACAGCTCTCATCCCCGTCACTATGACTCTTGTCCAGCCTACACTTCTCCGTTTCCTGTCCAGGTAAAGAGAAGTCCTTCACTGTGCCACTAGAGTGCATCGCTCCGTTTCGTAACTTCCCGATGTCGCCCAGGGGCAGCTGGGTTGAGTTGTAAGCCATCGGCGGGATAGTGTTAACCAGTATGAGCTGAAGAGGCTTCTTCTCTGACTGGTACTGGCAGCGAACGTAGCGCAGGAATGCCGCTCGGTATGTTTTATTAAAAAGTGTGTAGACCAATGGATTGACTGCGGACGACAAGTATCCCACCCAGACGAAAACGTTCAGCAGGCCTCCCATGAGTCCTGCGTCACACGTCGCCGGGTCACACACCACCACCAGCACATTGGTAATGAAAAACGGGCACCACATGACCACAAAGAGAAAAAACACCACCCCGAGGACCTTAGACGCCTTCTGCTCGTTGCTGATTGACTGCATGGTGCGGCGACCAAACAGCGAGCCGGAGACACTCCCGCGGGCGCCTCCCAGACCTCCGCTGCTTCCTCTGCCACCCGCCTCACGGCTTATCGAACGTCTGAAGAGTTTCTCAGAGGACAGCGAGGTTTGCGGTAAGAAGCTCAAAGTGAATGTCGTGCTCCATTTGGGCCGTGGGACCAGCTGGTCTAAGCAGAGGGTGGCTTCGTTCTGCAGGGCGTTGATGGTCAGGAAGTAGGTGACGACCATGATGGTGAGGGGCACGAAGAAGGCCACGAAGGACCCAACCAGCACGAAGTTGTTATCTGTCAGCAGGCAGCTGCCATCTTTGAAGACCTTGGAGTGGTCTCTGAGTCCCAGCACAGGAATGGGCATGGAGATCCCTGCAGAGAGGAAGCAAACAGCAGAGATGATGAGAAGAAAACTACAAACCCAGAACAATCTCTGTGATTCAGGTAAAGATTTGACGTTGTTTGTGTGGAAGAAGATTACAAAGCTGGCTGAGCAATGTTCTGCAGTGGTGGAAGGATTCAGATCCCAGAGCCCAGCGTTCAAAATCTTACTTAAGTAGAATACTATCAACAAAAAGAATGACAAATGTTTTGAAGTATGGCTGGACTAAGCTGCAATGGGGCCCTTAGACATGAAATAAGAAGTGGGCCCCTACTGATGATTTATTAATTGTGCTTCCAGCTGATTGATTTTCTGCCTTTAACAGTGTGAACAGATGAATATTCAGTAGAAGTACAGTAAACAGATTGCTGAAATTATGACAATTAGACAAGAAAGGCAAAAGACAAATAGCTGTGTGTAGAGGGAGAGGAAAAAAAACCTTTCCTTTATCTGTGAGCAAAACGTCTTGTTAAGACACATCATCATTTAATCTTTGCAGAAGTGTCTCAGTATTAATTCCTGTTAATTTCCAAGCTACATAAAAACTATTCAGTAGTTGTACAACTGAATAATGCAGGAAACAATGTAAACTGCTCTGATTTGAATAATTTAACAGTAACACTGTGCTGGTGTTCTGTATTTCAGTATATAGTTTCACACCAGCGCAGTGGATTGGGAGAGATCATAATAATGGGAAGTAAAAACATTTCAAGAATATCATGTCAATGATATGTTATATATAGTATATCTGTATAAATAGCTGCATTTTAAATCCTGCGTTCATGTATTAACTGTTCATTCAACTGTTGGTATGCCAAAAATATGTCTGTAGCTTTTCTGCCGCTGCTGTGCATCAGCATGCTAATATGCTCTCAATGACAATGCTAACAGGCTGATGTTAACAGGTACAATGTTTACCTTGTTCACCACCTTAAATTGGCAGGTTAGCATGCTAACATTAGCTAATTAGTAGAAAACAATGACCTAACTTGGCTTAAAAGGACCCTTGTTGCATTTAGCTTTGTTGGTTTGGTTAGCACGTGCACAGGGTTATGGAGTAACGGATTACATGGAACGGCGTTACATATTAGGATACAAAAAAAATGTAACTTTATTCTGTTACAGTACAGAAAATAAAGACGTAATCAGATTACAGGTACATTTAGAAAAATCGGGGATTACTCGTAGGGATTACTTTAAGCAGAAAGTTTCTATGAAACAGAAAACGCAGTGTTATTTGCCCCCATATATTTTTTTTATATACAGTCTGTGGTATATGCAGTGGGGCCGCCAGGAATTTTGGGTCCTATGACAAAAAACTCAAATTTGGACCCCTCTGCGCAGATGTTGTCACAATTTCTCTAGGACTGTGTGATCAAAAGCTTTACATAACTCTAATTAAAGGCTTGCAAGTGTCTGGCTTCTTGTAGTTCGATATGCTAGAAAAAACAAATAAATATATTTATACTCGATGATGGTTTATATAATGTATAATATAGTATAATTTGATATTAGTTTATAATTATCTTTTGGGGCCCCTGTCAGTCAGGCTCTTGTTAACCCGGGGCTGAGTAAGTTAACTTAATAGGACAGCTAGCAACATGGCTAACCAACCGAAGTAACCAGCCACCAATACAGGCAGATGCAGGCTACAGTTAGCAGTTTAGCAAAAAGTAAAGCCATCACAGAAGCTCTGTGTAAATCATCTCAGTAAGTTACTGGATTCCCTGATGGTTGTTGAGGCTCTGTTCGGTCCTGTTCATGCTGTGTTCACTGGGAGGCTGCTGAGCGAGGTTTTGTTGCCCGCTCGCCCGGCTACGGTTCCCAATCAGGCCCTGTACCCCGTGTAACACTTTTTTTTTTTTTTTTTTTTTTTTTTTTAAACCTGTCCTGCCCAGCAGCCTGGTATAGAGTATGATGACCTGGATACCATATTGTGCCAGACAGATTTTACTTTAACAAGAGAGTATTAATATACTCCTTTGTCTGTTTTATTATTTATTTAATTATGTATTGATTTGTCACCGGGCCGGACAGGGGGGCAGACACGGGAATGGGGGGGGCACAAACAGACAGCACAGAGAAAGGACAAGACCTGTAAGAGAAGGGGGATGGAAGGTGGGGACAACAGGGAAAAGCAGAGGGAAACACCAATTGCAGAAAGCAACAAAACCTGCAATAGAACAGAGAGGGGGGCTTGGGGAGGAGAAAAACAACAACAAACAAACAAACAAAAACAAACAATAAAAATAATAATAATAACCAGCTGAACAGCAGCAATAAAAAGCTGACATAGTATGACAACTAAGAGAAAAATGAAAACAAGAAACAGTCCAGTACACTAAATAAGCAACACAGCACAGCCACGAGAGCTGGAATAATAACAATTAATTTCAATAAGTAACTGAAAGAAAAGCATCAGGAATAATTCTACTAGGGACAACCTAAATTTGTTTGTGTCTATGTGTGAGACTGTGTGTGTCTGTGTGCGTGTGGGTGCATGTGTGTGCGCATAAGCCTGTTAAAGAATGTAGTTGTTAGTGAGAGTGGGGCGCCACGACTGTGCCACACCTACCCCAGCAACAGGCAGGCAAGAACCCCAGTAGCCAATAGGGGTGGGAGAAAGAAAGAAAAATCAATCAAAAAAACAAAGACTCCCAGATGCACCGCGATGCAAATGCGGAAGACCCCGACTCAAATGCCAGTTGACAATGTAATGCAGACGGAACGCAACAAGCATAACCCGCGGAAGAGCAGCGCCCGGACCGACCGCAGCGCGCACACAACATAGACCAGTGCTCCCCCACCACCGCGCAGCGAACAACCAAAACGCCCAAATGCCACGCAATCATCAACACCAATGGACAAGTGACGAGTCCAACGCGCACACTGCGCGAGCATGGCGACACCCAATGCCCAGCAGTCCCCTGCGAATCCCACGTGCGAGGCCGGCAGACGAGAGAGAGAGCGAGCGGAATAACACGACAGCGAAAGCCAGCGGAGAGAAACACCAGCAGCAAGTCCCAGCCCGGCAGCAAACGCACCGCACAGGTCACCGTGCACCCGCCAATAAAGGTCTGCCGGAAAAAACTAAGGCCGCCGGCACCAGCCGACATCCCCCATGCCCAGCACGACCCCTGGCTGCCGTGCAACACCAGCCAAACCAGCAACGAGGCAAAATCAACCAGCTCAGCTGCATGCCACCACCAACCCACCCACCTGTCAAGGGCCGAGAACTCCAGGCACAATCCCAGAACAAATCGGAGCACAGCCCTGCCCCGCACCCACACTGCACATCCCGAAAACTAACTATATACTGTACCTCTCCAGAGGTATCCAGAGGGGTCCAACACCTTGCCAACACACCACCCGCCCAGAAATGAGCAAAAGCCAGAAGCCCGAGTCCCCAGATCCCTAGGTCAAGAGCGGGCCCCCACACCAGGGGAGCCCCGACCCCCCCAGCCCACCCCAGATCAGGCAAGGCCGTCACCAACCCCACAGCACCCCCGACGCCCGGGGCTCCAGGGGCAGGACATGAGGCCAATGAGAATCTCCCCCACTCCTTCAACCCCTCTGCCTGCCTCTGTAAATGTATTGTTTTGTGTTGGATGCATGTCATGGATTGGTAAGTGTTGTATGGTGGAGTAAAGATAAGGTGTGTGGTAACTAAGGTGCAGTTAAAATTGGAGGGTAGTTGTAACACAGGTTTTTTCCAACCCACCCCGTCAACCGCTTCTTCCCGGTCCCCCACCCCTCCAACAACCAGTCGCCAGACCCCTCAGAGAACCGAAATACAATTATCAGGATGCACAGCATGCACACAGGACTGAGCCGCACACCAGCCCAGTCCAGGCCCGCACCTGATGCCCCCAACCCCCGACAAGCACGCAAGCCAATCACGACCTACAGGTGAGCCAACCAACAATACCCCGCTACCAATCTAACTAGCGGCACACAACAGCCAAGTAATGCGCTGCACAAGAGAGATGCCAGCCGGCGCAAACCACCCCCATCCCCCCCGCAGCCAGGGAGATCACAGACCCCCACCCACGGCTACACCGTGACCCACACCGCACGTTCACCACCGGACCGAAACCCACCACAAGCATCCCCCCCTCCAACCCCCACTGCCATGCCCGCTGCCCGCCCCCTCCCCCCAACCCGGACCCGCACACAGGACCCACAGACCCCGTGTAACTTAAACACCTTTATAGCGTTACAATCTATGGTGAACACTAACACTCTTCCGGTGCTCTGATCTCCCAGAACGGGTAGAGTAAGTTCATTTGACCAGTAGTTGCACAGCTAACTGAGCTTATAACAGCAGCTAGTTAGCTTGTTAACTAACTTCAGTAACAAGTAAAGCTATCTGTCCATTAGGAAACTCTGTGAATCACAGAATTAAGGCAGAGTAGCAGGGGACATCAGAGAGAAAACTAGAAAAATATTTTCTCCATATTTCTATATTTTCTCCATCAAATATGATCCAGTTTCACCAGAATCAGTGAAGAAAGTTGTGTTTTTGTGCGGTAATCAGTGGGGCCCGGCCCCAGAAACACTATGCTTCAGCAGCTTCATATTGTTTTCTTTGGATGCAAAATTAATACAAGTGCAGAATGAGTAATCAAAATTGTAAAATGGTTTTCCAAATGACAAACTTAAATATCATCAAGAATACCTACAAAACAATGTTTTTTCATTGATCGGCGAGATACTGCCATAGTGGTGACATAGTGCAAAGCATATCATATAAAAACATTTAAACGTGGATTTTGGGAACGAGAGATTGTTATTGTATGTTTTTCTAAAAGTACACTGAGCAGCAAACACATAATTGATTCTCTCTTGTCTTCATTTGCCTATTTGGCATTAAAGTAATCCAAAAATAACTAAAAGTAATCAGATTACATTACTTTTATTTTGTGGTACTTGGATTACGTTACTGATTACATTTTTAAACAAGTAGTTAGTATTTGTACCGGATTACATTTTTAAAGTAACCCTCCCAACCCTGCGTGTGCACCATCTTAGTTATACTAATCAGCAGAAAACACAGCGTACAGCTGAGGCTGATGGGAATGTCATCAGTTCTGCAGGTGTTTGGTCATAAAGCAAAATGCTGGGCACATTACCATGTTGACCTGATATTGGCGCAAGATGAAAAGTCATTGGTTCACCAAAGTTATTACAATTCATCCTGAGGGGAATATGAATGTGTGTCCTCCTCGCTTTATTAACAGAATTCACATAATAGTGAAGCTGTCATTAGTCCTGCACCTACATTTTTTTCCTTTGTTGGTGAGAAAAAAAGCTTTTGTTAACATAAAATCTACCAAACATTCAAACTTATTTTTTCTCAGTGGTTTTCAGCAGGTAACAGCAGGTAGTATGCCAAATGTTTCACCAGACAGGCACTGCTATTTGACACCACATTTACTTTTAACTGTGTCAAAAAAAAGTCAGGAAATGTTCTAAAACTATATTTTTCCATTTATTGTCTGTCTATCACTGTGTGTGGGAGGAAAGTGTGGTTTTGCCTCCACCTCTTCTTGTCAATAGCCTCACTGTGGGTCGTGCCTGCGGTCACTACAGCAACTTCTATTATTGTCTTCCGTACCTAAATATATAGTGTTTTCTCAGTGGTGAAGTCCAGGAAATAGGGCCACTTTGAGTCATGATCGCCCCCCCAGTATATTTTTACTAAACTGCCTGCAGTCACATGTTATAATTGATCTAATAGTAAATTGGGCCAAAAATTGGGGGATGAGAGTATGATAGCTCATACAATCCAAATCAACAGGAGCTGGGTAGGAGGAGATAAACCGAGCAGTCGTCTTCACTGTGGTCTCATTACCTGCTCGTCACAAACAGGAGGAGAGTGAGAGGAAGAGACGGAAGAAGAAGAGGAGGAGGAGGAGGAAGGGGGGAAGAAGGTTGGAGACTGACAGACAGAAATGGTTCCTGCACGTTGGAAGCAGAAGGGTCAAAGACAGATAATTCTCATTAAGTCTGGATGGTTTGACAGGAAAGCAGCAGGAGTGATTCAGTTAATATATCATCCAGGTGGATCCCAGGCCTGTTTCATACTCTATGAAAAAATAAACTGTTAAATAATCTGTGGGTTTACAACTATTTTGATGACAGATTAATCGTGTGAAGCAAAAAGTCAGCTTCTGTAATTTGCTGCTTTATCAAAATCTCTTTGGTCTCCCTAAAAAAAAAACGATCAGATAGCTGCAACTGATTCAGAGTGCTATGTCCTCACTACGACCAAGAAAGTGGATCACATCAGTCCAGTTCTTAGGTCTTTGCACTGGCTTTCTGTATGCCAAAGAACTGCTACTTTATGAACCATCCAGTCGTCTGGGACAGGTCTGCTTTCTGTCCCCGGAGTCAAAACTAAACCTGGAGAAGCAGCAATCAGTTTTTATGCTCCATATATCTGGAACAAACTCCCAGAAAAATGCAGGTCTGCTGAAACTCTCAGTTCTTTTCATTCAAGACAAAAGACTTTTCTTTTTCATTTTATTAAATCAAATTTAAGGGTTTTTATAAATATCTTACTCTGCACTGTAACTTTTACTGTCCTATTTCATTGTGTTTGTATCAGCGCTGACCCCGAATAGTCGAAGATTGGATGCTTCAATGGGCGGAGCCTGATTCGACTGTCAATCTCACAGTCGAAGCTTTGCAGCAAAACAAGGATCATGCCATTTTGGCGAATTGGGGGTGTTCAACGTCTGATTTTACATAGAACTGCCAGTTTTCTCCCAATAAGTTAATATACAGCCTATTACAATATACATTTCAACGTTTAATGCTGAAAATAAACATGTAAAAAGAAAAAAACTTTCAATAAATGTTTTTAAAATGCCTGAATAAATCCAAAATTGTAACCCTAACCATGGGTTGTCAGTGCGCATGTGTAGGCGTAGCGTGTATGTATGTAGTGGCAGAAGAGATGAAGCCCCAGCTTCACCAGTGTTGTGCCGAGTTGTCCGCACCTCGCGGGACTTTCGGATAATTTATAACCGTTATATTTTATCGTTTTTAAACAGCCGCTACTTGAAATAGACCCGCGAGCAACCACAAAGTGCATGAAGTTGTCGGCAGCACGGCATGCACGCTAAACTCTAGAAAAGACGGGTGAATGACAGGCGAGAGAGAGAGAAAAGGGTCACAATAAGCGGCAGTATAGCTGAAATTTCCAGTATAAGTTGAATGATTAGAGACTGCAGCTCTGCAGCTTCTCAACAATCGCCGCGCACAAAAACACGCATGATTCGACTATCGGGCGACTATAGGCAGGACTTGACAATTCTGATTCAACTTTGTAAATCCTTAGTCTGGGACAGCCCTAGTTTGTATTTTCTACTGAATTGTTTTTTAAATTCTATTTATATATGTTTTTATATTGCGATGGATCAGTTATGAGAAGTATTTATTAATTGCAGCCCTAGAAAGCACACAACCTAGGGCAGCCACACCTACAACCTTTTCTTGTATCAGTAGTCGAGAAAAAGGGTGCATGAAGCTAAAACTGTACTGGCAGAAACACTAAACAGCTTATAGTAAAAAACACAGATGTAGAGCAACTATTTTACATGGACTTTAAAAGACAAATAAATCAATGAGGTCAATTATTCATATGTTTGTGGAGCATTGTGGACATTCCTTATACCACAGCCATGGAAAAACATTACTTTCTGATTGACTTTCCCTTTAGAGGGAGCCAGGCTAGCTGTTTCCCTAGTCTTTATCAGAATCCGAATCAAAAAATGCTTTATTGCCAAGTAGTTTTTACACGTACGAGGAATTTGCTTTGATGATAAGCTACTACATGTACAGTTGACATACAGTTGACATAAATAAATGTAGAAATATATAAATCTGGAATATATTGAAAAAATATAAAATAATGATTAACGCTTAACAAAGAACAAATATGTGCAATATACTGGGTATGTACAGTGATGTGAAATGAAATGTGCAAAGATATACAGTATTTGAGAGGGAAGGGGGGAGTGTCAGTGGGGGACCCGGCCCTTGTTAATGAGGCTAGCTGCAGAAGGGTAGAAGCTGTTTTTGTGGCGAGAGGTTTGTAATGGGTCAGCTGCAATCTTTCCTGCACGCCTCAGAGTCCTGGAGGCGTACAGGTCCAGAAGAGAAGGAAGATTGCAGCCAATCACCTTCTCTGCAGAGCGAATGATGCGCTGCAGCCTGCCCTTGTCCCTGGCAGTGGCAGCAGCGTACCAGATGATGATGGAGGAGGTGAGGATGGACTCAATGATGGCGGTGTAGAAGTGCGCCATCATTGTCTTTGGCAGGCTGAACTTCTTCAGCTGCCGCAGGAAGTTCATCCTCTGCTGGGCCTTCTTGGTGAAGGAGGTGATGTTCAGCTCCCACTTGAGGTCCTGGGAGATGATGGTGCCCAGGAAGCGGAAGGAGTCCACAGTGGTGACTGAGGAGTCACACAGGATGATAGGGGAGGGTGGGGCTGTGCTCTTTCTAAAATCCACGACCATCTCCACTGTCTTCAGAGCATTGAGCTCCTGACTGTTCTGGCTGCACCAGGTCACCAGAGGGTCGATCTCCCACCTGTAGGCGGACTCGTCCCCACCTGAGATGAGCCCAGTGAGGGTGGTGTCAACTGCAAACTTCAGGAGCTTGACAGACTGGTGACTGGAGGTGCAGCTATTGGTGTACAGGGAGAAGAGCAGAGGGGTTCGCTCTTCTCCCTGTATGCTAAGCTAACTGTCGCCTGGTTGTAAGCTTCATATAAAAATGAGAGTGGTGGCAATCTTCTCATCTAACTTTCTGCAAGAAAGGAAAAAGTGCACATCCCAAAGTCCCGCCCACAGTGTTTGACAGGTGATCTGTTCACAGAGCAGAAACACCACAGTGATAGTGGTGCATTCCATTTTTCCTCGGAACTCGTTTTCTGGGGTATTAGTTCCGAGACAGGAAGTGACAAATAGAATGCCCCTCGATGTCGGATTTCTGACTTGTCAACTCGGACAAACTCAGAGGACTCCGAGTTCCGAAAGCAAGATGGCTGGAAAGGGCATAGACTTTTTTGTGTCTAATTTAGTCAGACATCTACACAATACTGTCGTAACGTTGCCCATAGGCTGTTTGCTATGATCGTGTCATGTGTGAAAATGTGTTGGTTATCAACTGGTGCTGCTAAAATTGGCTAAGCCGATGTTGCTAACAACAGTCTTGCTGTCCGACCTGTCGTGTTGTGTGGCAAATGAAATGCATCCGACTTGGGTTTCCCGTTTGTTTTTGTTTTTTACTGATATGACGTCGATCTGATCCCAGAGCCCTGACTTCTGAGGTAAATGGAATGCACCATGAGAGCTGTCAGACGCTGCCAAATCTGCTGTGCTGTTAATAGATTGTATTCGGGCTACATGTTGAGGCTCCCTGAAATTTAGTAAAATTTTATTTGGAGGGTTTGTGTGTGTATAAAAAAGCAGGTGATCAGGTGATGTTCTTACTAATGTGTTTAAACATTGGCTGGCTGTGAGAGAGGAAGGAACAGAGAGAACTCACACTTTCTGTGAGAGTTATAAATAAAATATTATTAGCCTTAAACTGCTGTCTGCTTCACATCAAGTCTGATCAAATGTTATTTGTCGAAGTGACATTGTTGATTCGAGCGCCTGCCGTTTTTCAGATAAGTCCCCCGAGCACCCTTTACCCAACCCTCACACAGACTCTAGAAATCGAAAGCTAGTTTTCAGTCAGATGTTGGTCTTTTTCCCTTTCTCCCTGATGGCAACTCTCTGCTCTAAATACATGAAATCAGAGACACAAGACAGGAAAAAGAAAATAACTTGACAGAAGTGGGAGAGAAGATGAAAGGGGATCGAGTGAGAGAAAACAAGAGGGGAGGGAGACTTTCTGACACAAAAGAGATGAAGGGGGAGGAGATGGAGACTTTCAGGGTTTGATTTCAAACTGCAACAGAGGAACTTAAAAGGAAATGCTGCAGCCTGAAAACTGATCGCACAGTGTTTCAGACGATCAAGCTTCACTCAAAAGCCCCAAAAATGACTCACAGCTTTAACAGGAACTCACAAAGTGCTTTTTATTATACTGCAATTATGTTGTAAAAGCAGTTATTTCTTGCGATTGTCCGTACCCGCTGTCACTGTGAGGTGTCACACATGATGCACATATTTTAAGGTTCAGTGAGCAAATACGGCTCCATAAATACACTCATAAATCATACAGCTGACCCATGTAACTGCAGAACTTGCCCAAGAATCATCATGTTGAGTTTCTTTGATTGTTGTCTGTACATCCATGCAGCAGTCCTTTATTCATATGTATTTGCTGCCATTTAATTTCCTTTTTCCCATTATTTTTGCCTGTGTCAGCGTTCCTCTGGGTTGATTAGAGGTTCATTCAGATCACCTGTTGCACAGGGTGAGGGGACCGACTCAACAGTGGTTGAAAGCAGCTTGGCCAATCAGAGTGTGACGATGCTCATTCTTGAAGTCATGACAGAGGTGGGGAGCAGCACACTCTTCCTCTGATCTTTTGTGACGAAGTGGGTTTGCTCACCACTTGTCCCATACAGGCCATGACTTTCTAGTTTATACATAAATGTTTATGTTTTTGGTAACTTGTCATAGCTTGTGTAAAAATGCACCACTTACTATTCCGGGTTGTTTGTGTTTGTATTATGTTACAGGCGAGTGCAAAGCATATGATAAGTTAGAGTAAACACATAGTCATAAGTTAGTTTCAGTTCAATTTTATTAGGTTGCAAGTTTAAACTTGGTTTAATTGGTTTTCTGTGTTAATACTTACAATTGTTTGTTCCTTTGTTCAGTTCCACCATGCAGGATAATTGTTTGGGGAGGGGCCGGCCTAAGTATTTCCTGTTTTATAGGAATAGGGTGGTCATGGATGACATCACCAGGCCAAACCAAGTAGAGGGTTTTTTTTCTTTATAGGAATGTTTTTCTTTTGGTTGTTTTTGTATTATGAATAAATGTGTGAATAACCC
>NC_060156.1:27712127-27717622 GCF_021292245.1 Micropterus dolomieu | reverse complement strand
AGGCCATGACTTTCTAGTTTATACATAAATGTTTATGTTTTTGGTAACTTGTCATAGCTTGTGTAAAAATGCACCACTTACTATTCCGGGTTGTTTGTGTTTGTATTATGTTACAGGCGAGTGCAAAGCATATGATAAGTTAGAGTAAACACATAGTCATAAGTTAGTTTCAGTTCAATTTTATTAGGTTGCAAGTTTAAACTTGGTTTAATTGGTTTTCTGTGTTAATACTTACAATTGTTTGTTCCTTTGTTCAGTTCCACCATGCAGGATAATTGTTTGGGGAGGGGCCGGCCTAAGTATTTCCTGTTTTATAGGAATAGGGTGGTCATGGATGACATCACCAGGCCAAACCAAGTAGAGGGTTTTTTTTCTTTATAGGAATGTTTTTCTTTTGGTTGTTTTTGTATTATGAATAAATGTGTGAATAACCCTGACCTGTTTTGTAGGCAGTGGGAGCAGAGAGAATTGATAACGAAGTTACAAATATTAAGAGATTTCTAGATATAGATGTTGTGGAGTAGATCAACTTGCATCAGAATGGGATGGGCTGAAGCAGTTGGGTGTGAATTGACCACCATATATAAGCAGGGGTGTGCTGCTGTGAACGGGTGCCTTGTGTTAGTGCTGCTAGAAGTTTGATGCGTTATTTTTCTCTTGTTATTTTGGATTGAATTATCCATGTACTGCCGACCATGGTCAATAAAATAATCACTTCAGTAAACTTATGATGTTGGAGTCTGCCTACCTACCACCTTCCTAGCCACTCTGGCCAGGCTACACCGCATCTTTCCTCTGTTTGTTGCGGAACTCTGTTTTATCAGACACAGTCAGCCTGAAGCTCTGTTTAGGACCCCCTGAGGTCTCTTGTTGATCATTGAATGTGAGTGATTATTCTGGAACTGAACTGAGCCAACATAGAACCCCTTGATGCCCATACCAGGTCAGCCTTTAGTGTCATTAGTGTATCTGTGCCTTGCAGTTACCTGCTGCCTGTATGCTTTCTTATTCATGTTTATTGGTTTGTTTTCATTAAAACCCCATTTGTTCCTTTTTTTTTCTCCAAGAGGAGCAGGGGGTTCTTTTAAGTGGTTAGGAAGTCTCGGGCTCCTTTCTACTAAGCTGAGACGTGGAATCCGTACTGTCACATGCTGCTAACATGAGTTTCTATCAGCTGCTTTTAACATTAGTTTTGAACGTGTGACTCATGCTTTTATCTCTCTGTAATGCACTTTAATTTGCTGTTAACCAATCCTCTCTCCTACGCCTACAGTTAATCCAAAACTCTTAACTGGAACTCGCAAGCGTGAACACATTACCCCTGTCGTGGCCTCGCTCATTCTAGAAAGCATTTTAAGATCTTAGTTTTGCTTTAAATCAACCCCTCGAGGTCACTAAGGTCCACTGATCAGCACCGGCTGGGAGCCCGTAAAACCAGGTTAAAAACAAGGGGCATCCGCGCTTTTTCAGCAAACCATGGACTGAGCTACCTCCACAGGTCAAACTGGCCCCTACCCTCAATTTTTAAATCTCTGTCTGAAAACTCTCTTTTAACCCAGCATGAAAGCTGTGTGGTCTTCTGTTGTTGCCTTTTGATTGTTTATGAACCATTTGTTTGTATTCTGTCTTATTCCTTGTGCAGCACTTTGTAAACCTGTCTTTTAAAATGTGCTATATAAATAAAATGAATTGGAATGGAAACACGTTGCCGAAATGTAAACAAATATGGGGCTCAAGTTATAGCTGACAGCTAACTAACTGAATCTATAGCAACATCCCGCAAAGCGTTATAGTAGTAGTTTACTAAAAGTACTATATATATATATATATATATATATATATATATATATATAATCTAAAAGTAATACAGTATAAACAGGAATGCAGAAGTGTACAGACTGTTTTAAGAGCTGCCTGCTGCATTATGTAAGTGAACCTAAACAGATTTACAATAAGCTGAAACCCACCACAAATTTCTAGGAGACAGGCATGCATTTTGCAACTTAATGTTTCCACATGATTAAAAATGGCAGCAACACGTCACTTGGGAGACGGGGTTTGTTGCAGGTTGCTGAGTGCTGCTCATGGTTTCACATGTCGTCAGAGAGGTTTTGGGAGTGTTAAACTTTGTGAGCTCGTTGGGTCGGCCTCTGGCTGCTGAGGCTTGAAGGGCTGCTGTGAAATGATTCAGGCGTTCTGCTCTGCTAAAGTTGCAGGGATTTGTGGATGACGTGATAGAGGCTGAAAGCAGCGATTCAGCTGGAAGATCCAGTCCTGAGGCAAAACCCCCCAAAACTACTGACGGCTCGCGCCTGCTGTGATGTCAGATTCATTCTGTGCTCTGCAGCGCACATTCAGATGTTTGTATTACAACTGTGTGAACCTTTTTATAGACTAGATTCATGTCCACTGGGTCTCAGGTTGATTTTTATCACTAAAGCGAAAGACCAGAGTTGATTGAGGACTGCTTCGCCTACATGCAAGGTGTTCTACCTTATTTGTTGGTAAATGTTGTTGGGGCTGTATGCAGCCTGAAAGGAACACCTCAGATGGCAAGCTGGAACAAATGGTGATGCCAACTTAGTAACATTTTTTTATTTACAGTATATCCTCTAAAAATGCTAGACTTGTAAAGCTCTTTTGTAGTAAAGATACAGTATCTATCTTGAGTAAGATACAGAGGGTCAGAGGGTTACATTAAATTTGTATTTATACTGCTTTTGTGGAGAGTTCAGAGACCAATTTAATCATAATTTGCTGGAACACACATGGAAAGAAAATGAACATCAGCTTTTGTTGCGCTCTTTGCACCCCTGATAAACATGTAATGTTCGAATCAAATGCACATAAAAGGCTTAAACTACCCCATTCTGAATTATACACATTTCCCCTGGCAAATTATTTTGTTACAGTCGCTCGAAAACATGCGTCACAAGGTGTGTTATCGACTCAGTTTCTCAACTGCAGCCATTTAGGCTCGACTTCCTTCTGACCCCTCTGTTAACTTAACGGCCAAGAATTGTGTTTTGTTAGAAGATAAAAGTAAAAATCCTTCACTTATTCCAAGCAGTTTGATTAATACAGGCCCTGATTGTAAGGGTGCTCTCACACCTCTTCGGTTCATTTGGTCTGGACAAAGGGAATTTTTTTTTAAAAATATTATTGTTATTATTTAGTTCTGGTCAGGTTCATGTTCACACTGCATTGTCAGGACACACGTGTGGAAATCAAATTCCAGTGACTGACTGAAGTTTATGCATTATTACAGCATATAATGAATAATAAGGTAGAGACAAGATGAAGAGGAGGGATTTTCATCCTGATTCTGGGCTTATTATTGTGGCATCAAAAAATGTTTTATGGACTTAACGAACTGAATACATATTTTTAACAGCTTTTGACATATTTATTAGGGAAAATACCCACTCTGACATGTAAACATGGTTACCAAATGATTTGCATAAATATACCCTTTACAGATCGATTATAAGGCACATTTCACGATCAGCAGATGGATTTATTAGTGGTTTATCTAGCATGAAATTATTTTCACATCACATATCTGCTATTAATAAATCCTGTGGATGGTTCATTTGCTTTCACACCAAAAGTGGACCACATCTTCAAGGAGGTCTTGGTATGCAACTGAGTGCAATTGCTCGTTCACACATTCCCAAACAAACTTCACTAAGGGGGGAAAACAAAATCTAGTGCAGTTCAACCAACCCAAATGAGGCAGGTGTGAAACCCCCCTCACTCTCAGTTCTGAAAGGGACTTTGATCACATGTGACTATAAAAAAGGCAGCGTTGCTCTTTGCTGTTGGCTTTTCCTCTTTCGGCTCTAGCAGCCTCCCACTCACGTTTTTACTGTAAAATCCATTTTAGTGCAGACCCTGCCATGGACTGTTTGTTTACTGTCCCCATTTGCAGGACTATACAGTGACTGTACCAACTATATAGACAGAAATGACTGTTGATATTGGATGAATCTGTAAAGCCCCGGATTATGTTTTAATGTTTTATTGTTTTTATTAGGGTTGAGTACTCGGCTGAAACCAGTATCCTGTACAGATAATTAACCTTTTACAAGTATCAAAATGAGTAAAATGGGTCACTATCTGTGTTCAAATTAAAGAGGTGGTATTCTGCTCATTTTCAGGTTCAAAATCTTAATTAGGGGTTGTACCAGAACAGGTTTACATGGTTTAATTTTCAAAAAACACCATATTTTTCTCATACTGCACATTGCTGCAGCTCCTCTTTTCACCGTGTGTTGTACGCTCCGCTCTTGAGCTACAGAGTGATGCATCTTACTTGTACAAAATCTTTGGTGGGAGTTGCATCGTTTTTAGGACTAAACGTTGAACTGTTGCCGGTGTTCTACCGATCTATGCTGCCTTGCCGAAAAATGCCACCATAGCGCAAATCGATAGACTCGACTCTACTCGGCCCTGCTCCGTTTTCCCTTGCAGATAGTACCCAGAGAGAGTGCGTAGCTTGTCGTCATAGCGCAGCTACACACAACTGCCGCGACGTAATGTTCAATGCGACACACACACCAGCGATTCCTCAGGATGTAAAGACAGATAAGCGGTATGAAAAGCTTCCAGCTGTGTTTTCCTCTGCCGTTGTTGCTGCAGCGGTCTGTGTGACGGCGGGAGCAGAGGGCTCGGTGAGCGGGCGGCTGGGCGGCCTCGCACGCTCCTGCCAGCAGTTGTATGGGATCATAGTCCCCTGGTGACACGGTTGGGACAGAACGGATAAAACCAGATAAATCTGAAGGTTTGAGATGATTAATGGGAGGGAAAAGAAGGGAAAAAAACAAAGTTGTGATTCACAAATCTGTTTTCAGTTTCAGAAAAAAACCTCACTGTAGATGTATAAAGTAGCATATAATGAAAATACTCAAAAGTGCCCATTCTACATGAGAGATTTAGCATGTATTAATTAATGAGGGGCATTTCACTGACCATTTATAGGCAACTGTGGGCGTTTAAAGGGTCGGACATGGAGCTCCCTCACATGCGCCCCATTTCAAGTTGATTGTAATATATACAGTGGGGGAAATAAGTATTTGACCCCTTGCTGATTTTGCAGGTTTGCCCACTTACAAAGAATGCAACGATCTATAATTTTAATCATATGTACATTCTAACAGTGAAAGACAGAATCCTAAAGAAAATTCCAGAAAATCACATCATATGAATTTATTAAAATTGATAACCATCTGATGAGGAAAAACAAGTATTTGACCCCCTGGACAAACAGCATGTTAATATTTTGTAGAAAAGCCATTATTGGCCAGCACAGATGTCAAACGGTTTTTATAGTTGGTGACAAGGTTTGTGCACATTTCGGCAGGGATGTTGGCCCACTCTTCCCTGCAGACAGCCTCCAAATCATTCAGGTTCCGAGGTTGTCGCCTGGCAACTCGAATTTTAAGCTCCCTCCAAAGATTTTCAATTGGATTCAGGTCTGGAGACTGGCTAGGCCA
>NC_060156.1:27670685-27712027 GCF_021292245.1 Micropterus dolomieu | reverse complement strand
CTGATGTCCGTAGAAAGCTCTTTGGTCTTGCCCATGGTGGTGATGTTGGATGCTGGTTGTTTGGGTGTTGACAGGTGTCTTTTATACAGGTAACGAGGTGAGGCAGGTGTATTTGATGTAGATAATTGGTTGGGATTGGGGCTGTGTCTTAAAGAAAGACTAACTGGCTTGTAGGAGCCAGAATACTTGCTGTTTGGTAGGGGGTCATATACTTGTTTTTCCTCATCAGATGGTCATCAATTTTTATAAATTCATATGATGTGATTTTCTGGAATTTTCTTTGGGATTCTGTCTTTCACTGTTAGAATGTACATATGATTAAAATTGTAGATTGTTGCATTCTTTGTAAGTGGGCAAACCTGCAAAATCAGCAAGGGGTCAAATACTTTTTTCCCCCACTGTAAAGGGAACATTGCTTGCAAGTTTTATAAGTCTGAATATTTTTTGGCATACCCCATTTTTGGCTTTTGGGGCGCACGTACAGTTTTATAAATGAGGCCCCTGAGCTGCTACTTCCTTCCCGTTTTGAGTGCTTTGACTGATCCAGGACCATCGTACCATGGTCAAATGTCAATTTCACATCTGTAGCTTAGTTAACTTGGTCTGAACCAGGCTGCAACTGGACCTTGTATTTCAGTAATTACAGACAGGAACCAGGGATACTGTGTGGTCATTAGGTTTTACTTAAGGACGACCAACTAACAGATTGACTTTGCCATTCATACAGCTGAGGTTTCATGCACTCCAATGGAAGTATTCATCAAAGTTTTCTTTCAGCAGTGTTTCTGAAAGCTCGACCATGATACAGCAGTTTTTTGTCCATACTGTATACCCATGGGCGCCGGGGGGAAAAGTTAGGACAATTCCAAGGGTCCCTGACTGACAGGGGTCCCCAAAAACTAATTATAAGCTAATATATTATTCATTATGAGTCTGTAGATGAGTCTCTACTGCAGCAGCGGACAGTAAAATGTGAACAACTCCATTCAATCCAAATGTTGCGCACATTTAAATTTCTAGAAAATCTGCAAATGAGGATGTGAATAAATGTGCGAGTTGGGGGCATCAAAACAAACTTTCTGGTGGTGCTAGTTCTCCGGTCGCTGCCATTAAACCACACATAAGAACGAGGTGATGTCATTTAAAGACGCTTCAGTCAAAGCGGTGTGGACAACATGATAGAAATCAGACATTTCTGCTGGTTTCATGTGAGGACTGTTACAGCATCCTCTTCCCTCCACACACATCTGATGTTTCCAGCTCTTCACTTTAAGTCTCTGCTTCATGTACGGCAGCATTTATTCACCCAACACTTTGATATGAGTTTTGGTTTCTTGTGTTAAAGTTTGTATGTTTCCTCCCTTGTGATCACAAATGGACTTAAAACTTCAGCAGGAAGTAAAGATGAGAAAATAAAACCTAATTGCTGGGTGACGCAGATGTCTTCCTTCAGACTCCACCGAGCAGAAAAGTGAAAACAAGCCTCACAGGAAATTTGTTTGTAATGAATGTGGTTTGTGTCAAAAGACGTTTCCACTCCAGTGAATCAATATTATATGTGTTTATCCTGCAGAAGCTGACAGAGCCTCACAATTGGACAGTTTCACACATGAACATACTGAGTTACAGACTCTGTTTATTACTGTTGGTCAATGGGCGCTTCATCTTTCCTGTTTTCTCTCACTTCCACAATGTGAGACGCACATTTTGAACAAGCGCTTCTAAAAAGCGCAGGGAGGTGTCACAAGAAGAAATCTTTTACTTGTGCTGGAGTAAATAAGTCATTATTATTATTATTATTATTATTATTATTATTATTATTATCATCATGCTTTAAATAACTCAAGTTCTGTAGCAATGCTGCCCTCTTGGTAGCACTGACTACATACATTCTTCTATATTGCATGAAAGACTATCAATAATTCTATGATATCAAACATTTTCCTAATTTGATTGTATAAAAATGAATTGAATTTCAATTAAAAATGTATCACTTCAGAAACAAAATTTTCTGAAATAGTCAGTTTGTCTTCTCCAGTTGCTGTGTGTGTGTGTGTGTGTGTGTGTGTGTGTGTGTGTTCCAAAATGACATAATCCAGACTGAATCATTTATGCATTTCTTCACAAATATGTTTCTCCACACAAACACACACACAGATATGTTCAGCATGCATTCATCTGTGCCAGTGTGTGCATGTACACCCCCTCTCCTCCTCTGTGCAGCAATGTGTAAGTCCTGATGCTACGTCCAATCAGATCAGAGCGTAACCACGATTCACCACAGGAACATTAGCAGGCTTGACTTAACGCCAGCCACCACACTCCCACGAGAAAACATCAGCGCTCCTTTCTCCTCCTCCACTTGAGAAACCTAAGGGTGTGTGTGTGTGTGTGTGTGTGTGTGTAAAAACTAACTGATAAATAAACCCTGAAATAATGTCATTGGGCTCATGGACGGCGCGGCGTAGCGTGGCGCTGAGGCGTGTTTGGCCTGCTATGTTTGGCCGCCTGAGGGCGGGACCTGCAGCCCGCCACGCTGACATCACGCTGCTGAATTCTTCTTCTGTCGACTCTGTGGAGCATCAGCTCAGTTACACCACGGCAGAGCTTTTTATTTTAGCTTTAACCTCGAGATATTTACATATACATGTTAAACATATAAAGAATCTGCCAAGCACGTGTGTGGGAGAGTTGAACATAACGCTCTAAGGAAGTGTCACATTTTAGCTGGAGAGAGAAGAGAATTAAATGAACATGTCAGAAAGCCGAGTTACTCTCCTAAAAGGAACCAAAAAAAACCCCCAGCTAATTACAAACTGTTTGAAGCAGAAACGGTGAGAGAACACACTCTGGAACAAACTGAGAACTGTCTAAGGAACACACCGCTGTTTCTGCCCATTTTGTACAAATGGTCCACTTCACTGCTGAGTGTTTTTACAAAGAATACCTTCAGCTTTCGGACTGTCTTACCTTCCAGGCAGCCACTAGCGTTATTTCACTTCAGTACACACAAGACAGTTTTCCTTCAGTTTCATCATGGTTTGTACTGCTCAGCAAAAGATCAGAGTACTCCTTCCATCGCTGCCCTGGTGACGTCATTATGATATCATCACTAGGGGTGTGACGAAACGTGAAATTGGGTTCACAAGAACAAGACCATATTTTAACACCATTTTTAATAAACCTTCAGTGACAAAATATCCATCCATCCATCGTCAACCGCTTATCCTGCGTACAGGGTCGCGGGGGCTGTGACTGGAAAGATTGTCTTTTATTCGACTAAAAGTCACAAAATGCAAAACAGTGCAGGTGCATTTTAAGATGTTTTAACTAATCATCTTGGACCCGACCCGACCCCGGATAAGCGGATGAAGATGGATGGATCTTTTAATAAATGTCACTTCAGTTCTACTTTCTGAGTATGTATTACCATATACAGTAAAAAAATTGTTCGTGTCTGTCACTGTTTACAGTTTCCACCGGGTACCCAAAATGCTGCCACACAAATGACTTAAGAGACGGGGTTATCTGCTATGATAATTTCACTCTCGCATTCCGTTCGCGAGACAGGTTTTCAATATTGTCACAATTTAATATTGTGAGATCTCATCACACCCATCATCACACATTATACTACAGTTTATATAGTTCATATAGTTACATAGTTTATAAAGTAACAATACCACTGTCCTTGTGTAAAAACACAAGTCATGTATTCAAAAATGAACTTAAAGTCAAAAGTATTAGATGAGCATTGAAATATAAACTGCTTGCGTTATTTCATCTAATAAACTTGAGGAGAGACTATAAAAAATACATGCATAAAAATAAAGAATAAGGAAAAACAAAAACATATTCTTAATATGTGAGCATGTGTTAAAGCTAAGGAAAGATGGGCGAGTTAACATGCAGACAGTGCTCCAACTAAAACTAATCCCAATTATAAATGTTTGTCTGATTCTCCTTATACGCTGATCACAAATATCCCTGCATGCATGAATTAACAGAGGCACAGTTCTCAGCTGAATGCTGATGACTGATGTTACATCACCAAAACAAGTTTCTCGTGGCCTCTCGAAGGCTGAGAAGAACACAAAACTTGTTTCCTGTAAAAGTAAAGAGATAATAATAAAAAATAATCAAGATGAAGAAGAGGAACTTCCACTGAGAAGACATGACAAAATAAAGAAGAATCATACAAGTCATGTCAGACACCTCAAGACTGCAAATTTGGTCATGTGAAATAATATACTATATCCATTAAAACTGGGTTTCATTATGTGTAAAACAAGAGACAGATGTAAGGCCTCTATATTTGTTATTGTTGTCACAACGGCGTTGCCAGGTCATTTTGTTTTGACTGCAGCCCGAATGTAACTCAACAACAGCAACAAAAATATTTTCCATGTTAATATGCAGCGGATAAGAGCTAAGGGAAAGAACGGAGGCTACTTGCAATAATATTGCAACATTTTGAAGTTCACGTAACGTGACCCCCACCGTTACTCTGAGAGAGAGAGAGAGAGAAATGCTCACAGCTTCAGGGCTTGTCCGCTACTTCTGAATTGTCTGAATTGAATTTGTCAAAAGTGTAATCAATAGCCTACATTTAAATATAAATGTTATCGGTCAGTGTCTAGTCAATGTATTAACACAAACGGTTGACAGTCACCACAAAGTAGTGAGAAAATATCATGACACCTGACCACGACACAGACACCTGACGCTCTGTGTCCTGCTGTCTCTGTCCCCCTCGCTGTGAGACACTACTGTTTCACTGTCTCCAGGATACTTCATTCCCTCTAAAGCGGTTTTGAGCTGCACTTTAAAAGTGAACATTTCTGTGGAATCGTGGTGATATTTCTGTCTGATCACAAGTGTTTTCAGTTTCGGTTTTCTTTCTCTGGTGAAAAGCAGTGCGCTCGTCTCATCGAATAGGCTACAAGTCAAATAATTTATTTATATAAAAAATGGTCAACGGTCGTCCCATAAAGCATAAGCCAATACTGATATTGGGCTGGCCCAATCACATCTCTTACTAGCCCCCACTCTGTCCCCCTCTGCTCGAGCTGTTTCTTGTGTTGTGTTTATAAACTCCAAACAAGAATTAGCTACTGATTACTGCATTACATTCTAGTATATTTTTATATTCTGAATTATCACCGGCCACCTATATTTTGTCCTTCCCTTTATAAAACTAAATATATTTCCACCATAAATTGGTGCAGAAAATGTCTCCAGAATTCAGGAAATTAAGTGTTTAATGCTCAAAATCTTCAGGGGGAGGGACCGCCAGACCCCCCAGTATTTCATTAATAAATATTTTTTTACTTTATTAAAATTAATTTAGCTAATTTATCATTGAGATGAAAAGGTGCCATATGCACATTAAGAAAGACTTTAGGCTACTTCAGGCATGCCTACATGTATGTAGACTCAGCTGGGATTAAATTGTATGAGAAAGGTTGATCTACAGGAGAAACAACTGTACTGACAGCAATACAGAATGCCCCTCAGCCTTACTGCATTATATTACACTATATTTTTTTCATTTTGAATTGTCACCTGAGACATTTCCTCAATAAACTGGTGCAAAACAATTCACCAGAATGCAGAAAATTAAGTGTTTAAAGCCCAAATTTTTCAGGGGGATATTATCAGTAGTAATTCATAAAATCATAATAAATGTAGGCTACATATATATCATTTACTGTTGCTTTATAAACGTACGTTGGGTAGATGGCAATGGGGGTAGATTTCTGGGCTGGGCTAAGCCCCCAATGTTTCAAGAGCCTGGAAACGCCCCTGGAAAGTCATATATCAGTGCTTTCAGAAAAATGTTAGATAAAAAGTGGTAATTAACGTTTTGCCTATATGGATATTTTGGAAAACATATTTTCCCCCTCCTTTTAAAAAATATAATAATTCAGTCTACACAGCTGTTTTACAAAATATTTCTGTCTACATGAGAATGCAAAAACAATAACAAATGCTCAATATAGTCTATGTCAACGATTCATCAAATACCAGAAACATTCTGAGCAAGCAGGAACTTCCGGGTCTGTAAGTGAAGCCGATGCTCAAGTGCCAACGTGCCAATCACAAACCAACGGGTAAGGTCACGGTGGCCCACTTCTTTTATACAGTCTATGGGATTGAGCTTATTTTCCTTTGGAGGTAGTAAAAAGCCATGTACTTGTCTACTTTAAACTGCAGAAACTTTTAATTAGAGCTCGGAGTGCTAACCAAACGGAGTCTTTTACTGTTGTTTCAGGCACATGTTATCATTTACACAAAGCAACAGTGGCAAAGCGCAAATTAAGGTGATGACTTTATGACAGGATCACTCCTTTCCACACGGATACACAGAAACTGGAGTTTTGAAGAAGATGTTTTAAAAATCTCCATCTTGGTGACCTGACATGGCTAGCTATCATGTGCACCATCTCAGTTTGGCTAATTAATAAACACAGCCTACAGCTGAGGCTAATCGGAATGTCTTCAGTTCATTAACATGTTGACACTAGTTTAAGATCACCAAAAGTTCTTACAGCTTATCCTCAGAGGAACATGAAGGTCTGTTTCATCACAATTCATCCAACAGCTCCTGAGATGTTTCAGTCTGAACCTGAGAGATGAATATTCTACATCTCATTGTGTCTTTCTATTATCTGGAGTATTCTATTGTTTTTTAATACTCAGAAGATAGTTTATATGTGCACTGCTTCCCCATTCAATCACTCTCAGCTAAGTGTATAACTGTCTGCAGAAGAGCTGGACAACACGGTGAAACAGTCACACGTATCTCCAGAAACAACCAGATCTCCGATAAATTACATAACTGCATTCATTTATTGGTAATGTAAATGATGAGCGACTCCCAGCTATCATGCTTTGGATCTGGACTAGGAAGGAAGGCTAAATTAGCTATCTGCAGCTCCGGCATGACGCGGCCATTAGCAGCCAGAGTGCGGGATGACAGAGCTAATGAAGTGGAGGCAACAGGAAGCAAACAGAGACCTCAGGGCCGCGGAGGAGCTCGGGGGCATTAGGCAAGGCTGAAAACTCGCCCCAAATGCATTAGTGCCTTTGTTTTCAGTCAATAAAGTGTGGAGAGAACACAGGAATATACCCCTGTGGATGAAACATTCTTATAAAATAAAACTGGCTTGGCTACGAAGCAGTGGTGGACAGTAACTAAGTACATTTACTCAAATACTATACTTCTACTCCACTGCACCTCAGAGGGAAACACTACATCTGACAGCTTCAGTTGTTTTTGTTTACACACAAAACATACTAAGGGCCCGATTTACTAACATCCTGAATAAAGAGTACTAAATTGCGTGTGCATTCTAAAATATTGCACGTGCAATTTTAGTACCTGGTATGGGTGATTTACTAAGAATTATTGAGTAGATGACAACAATAGCAAACACAGTGGAGGTGGTATTTAAATGAGTTTTGCGTGTTATGGACCATCGGGAGGGAAAGCAGCCACAGCGTAAAAACCTTGGTTTGTTTCGTTCAGTGCATCCCGAGTATGTGGAAATCCTATGTACCTGCCTGAGATTGCACTAAGTACTTGGGACAGCACACCTGGAAAACTGCTTTAGGAAACCCCAGCAGAAACAGCTACAGTAGGGGAGAGCGGGGTATGTTGTCACACTTTTCACACCATCTAATATTTACTGAGCACCGTACAAATGTCATACCAAATGAAAGAATGAAGTCTTGGGAAGAAGTTTTGTATTCATTAAATCTTCACATCTTATCTCATTATGGAGCTGTAGACTGCTGAATAGAGAGTGTGCACTTGTGACAATTTGCCCCATCGGCAGGTAAATTGTCACACTGGATTATCAAACAGTTAGAACACTTAATTGTGAATATTGATTTAAATTTCAAATTGTAACCAGAACTAAAAGTAAAATCAATCAACAATCAAGCCTAGAGCATATGGAAAATAAATAATTTAATTCAAAACAAAAATGTTGGCAGATCACACATTAAGTGGCACAACCTCTTTCTTTGAACTTTAAAATCAAACGTTCTCTGGAGTGCAAATAGATCTATGGTAACTGAATGTAATGCTGCAGATAACTTGCTTAAATGTATAACTTCTTAACTAAACAGATGTGGTGTTTAACACACAAATGCAACAATGTGCATTTTTGTATGATGTACATACAGTATGTATCTGACTAATCAGACGTGTTTAGAGTCACAGTTCTGGCACACAGAAATTGCCCATTTGTTGCATTTCACACACTTAAACCAGGTCTTCTTTGGAATACTGTAGGAAAATGGCTCCACATAGATGAGGCCAAAAAAGATGTCAGCTGCTTACGTCAAAATCCTTAGCTGTACTTCTGATTGATTTGTTCTTCAACTTCACCTGCCTGACTGCCTTTAACATTATGTCATTTGGTGTACTGTCTTCTGTTGATAATTTTCTTCCTTCCTTCAAAAACACAATAATTACACAATCTCACATTTTTTTTAGCATGTTCTATGTGTTTATTTGCACTGGGGCAAGTAATCACATGTGACAGCTTGCCCCAAAGTCATTGAGTCAACTTGCCCCAAAATGACATGTGTGCTAATGTTGGTTAAATCTCAAGGTTAGCTTAACATAGCACTTCAGCTGACAAATCAAAAGACACGTTATTGTCTCCTCTACTTTGTGCAAAGTTATAATTTTGAACATTCACACCTAATAAGGTTGGAATACATAAAATGTAAAGTGCAAATGTTTTACTTTTGAAGCAAAACAATAATAAAATTGTACTCACCTCAGATTAGAGTGACCGTGACCACATGTGAACAGGAAGTTGAACATAGAAAAAGAAGTCACACAAAATGGCTATTTGATTTTTGACATAGAGCCTCTAGTGTTGGAGTTATGAGCAGTGTGACAACTTACCCCTGCTCTCCCCTTTGCTGGAATGACCCAGACGCGAGGAAATGCCAGCAGATCTTGCTTCATCCAGCCAGAAGTAACAATTACTGACCGTCCGCACCGTGCCCGGTTGCTCCACGATCCCCTGTACCCTGGCCCTGTACACACCCTCTTCCATACCTACAATGGGTTGTGTCGCTATATTATGCCCGGCGCGCTGTGAACAGTCGGTGATCATCCCCTCTGGCTGGATAAATTTTACGCGTGATCCGTGCACTACTGCAGCTGGAGGCTCTCCGCAGCGCCACGCAACTTTCTAAACTCTTCCATCTCACGGAGAAAAGAAATCAGGTCAAAAAGAAATTTGCTTTATTGGCATGAATATTAATACAGTATTGCCAAAGCTAAAGGAAAATACAAAAAAATTCTATTCATATAGTTCATCTAATAAATAAAATAAAACAATTGTATTTCTATATATTATAATAATATCTAATATTGTTAATTTCTCTACGTTTTCTTTCATTACTGCTGTGTCTCCTTCTGGCAACAATAACAGAAGAAATCTCTGCGCAACACTTGGTGGTTTGCACCTTCCTTTCAAACGTGTTAAATACAGAGACTGTTGCACTCACATGAAATTACGTTTAGGTTTGGTAGATCACATTGCGTGTAGTAAATAAATGTATTTACATGTTACGCCCCAAATTGCATATTCATTAAGGCAAAAGTAGGCTTGGCTTTTGAAAGACGTCACTCTGCGTGGACACCGTTAGTAGATCAGCTTACATGTTAATTTGCTGGTGATATCAAGTTTGCACAGGTCCTAAGAGTTTACTTGTTATACTTTGTTATTAATGACACAGCTAAATCGATTAGTTGATTCAAATTTTATTGGCAATTATTTTGATGATGAGGAGCCCCTGGCAAACATAACCATACTATAAGTACTTTTTACATTTGATACTTAAGTATTTTTAAAAGAAAGTACTTTTTTATTTTGACTTATGTAGAAATTTAAATTAATTGAAGACTTATACTTTTAGTGGAATAATATTTACCAATGGTATCTGTACTTGTATGTACAGTATTTGTGTACTTCGTTCACCGCTGTGAGCCCATTGAGACGTGCAGATATTGGACTACACAAATAACTCTGACTAGTCTTCCACCTAATAAAATGCTTGTTGTTTAAATTAGGTTCCACCTAGGGCTTGAAAACATGGGTGTACTATGGGTAACAAGGGACACTCTTCAAGTCTTAACAGCACATTGTGTGATTTTCTCCGGCAGTGAGCGTGAGCTCCTCGTCATATGTAACAGCGGTAACTCTTGAAAGATGATTTGGTCTCATCCACTGCGTGATGGTGTTTCCCCCTTTCCTGATTTCTTATTTTTTTGCATGTTTGTCACACTGAAATGTTTCAGATCATCAAACAAATTGAAATATTAGACAAAAGGTAACACAAGTAAACACAAAATGCTTCTTTTTAAATGAAGGTTTTTTATTATTAAGGGGGGGGGGACAAAAATCCAAACCTTTGGGACTCCAGTGAACTACAGTGAGAGCCATTATCCACAAATGGTGATAGAGGAGCCAGCCTACGAAAATCACCCCAAGAGTGCAGCAAATAACAAAACAACAAAAAAAACACAACAACATCCAAAGAACTGCAGGCTTCACAGTTAAGGTCAGTGTTCATGACTCCACCATAGAAAAGAGACTGGGGAAAAATGGCCTGCATGGCAGAGTTCCAAGACAAAAACCACTGCTGAGCAAAAAGAACAGAAAGGCTTGTATCAGTTTTGCCAGAAAACATCTTGATGATCCCCAAGACTTTTGGGGAAATAATCTGTGGACTGATGAGACAAAAGTTGAACTTTTACGTCTGGTGTAAAAGTAACAAAGCATTACAGAAAAGGAACATCACACTAACAATAAAATATGGTGGTGGTGGTAGTGTGATGGTCTGGGGCTGTTTTGCTGGTTTAGGAACTGGAAGACTTGCTGTGGAAAATGGAACCATGAATTCTGCTGAAGGAGAATGTCCGGCCATCTGTTTGTGACCTCAAGCTGAAGTGCACTTTGGTTCTGCAGCAGGACAATAATCCAAAACACACCAGCAAGTCCCCCACTGAATGGCTTAAGAAAAACAAAATGAAGACTTGGGAGTGGCCTAGTCAAAGTCCTGACCTGAATCTGATTGGGATGTTGCGGCA
The DNA here is from genome assembly GCF_021292245.1 of Micropterus dolomieu. NCBI lineage: Eukaryota > Metazoa > Chordata > Actinopteri > Centrarchiformes > Centrarchidae > Micropterus > Micropterus dolomieu. Next base: position 27,700,905 of record NC_060156.1, on the reverse strand, counting down.
TGACCTTAAAAGAGTGGTTATGGCTCGAAAACCCTCCAATGTGCCTGAATTACAACAATTCTGCAAAAATGAGTGGGCCAAAATTCCTCCACAGCGCTGTAAAAGACTCATCGCCAGTTATTAAAAACATTTGATTGCAGTTGTTGCTGCTAAGGGTGGCCTAACCAGTTATTATGTTTAGGGAGTAATCGTTTTTTCACACAGGGCCAAGTAGGTTAGGATTTTTTTACCCTTAATAATAAAAACCTTCATTTAAAAACTAAATGTTGTGTTTACTTGTGTTATCTTTGTCTAATATTTCAATTTATTTAATGATCTGAAACATTTCAGTGTGACAAACATGTAAAAAAAACAAAAAAAGAAATCAGGAAGGGTCAAACACTTTTCACACCACTATCTGTATGTTTGCCAAACCAAGCAGTTACTCCTTGTCCAAGTGATTTATAGTGCATCTTTGGTTCATTGTTTGAACCCAGAATGGGCTCATTACTGTCACACGAGGCCAGAGAGCATTGTAACCCTAACTAGGCAGTTTTTATGCATTAACTAAACAAAACTGCAGCAGTTTCACAACGTTAATCACATCTTAAAAAGGCGTCTTATACTGACGCCAAAGGGTACCTTCTGCGTTAAAGCATCTATATTTGACGCCTTGGGATGAGGACATGCAGGGCCCACTATAAACTGACAAAAAGAAACTCTGTGGCCCAACAACATTAAGGCTACAAACAGCCCATATGTGAAATTCATTTGCAGGTTTGGGCCATTAATTTGCTTATGTGTGTGTGAATATATAAAGCCATGTTCATTATTTTTTGTCTACATAGGAGTCTGTTCTGCTGCAGCTCTATTTGCATATCAGTCAGATCATAAGATACATTAATGGAAAATAAAATAATATGATCTGGGCGTCAGTCTTAAAGGTGAGGACAACATGATGAGCATCTGAATGACAGCCAGTTAAAAACATGACTTTTACTAGAAATTAGAGGACAATTACAACATTAATGTGTTCTTGGTGCAGAGAGTCTTTTCTCCAGCGTCCTTTACTTCTGCCATTAGAGGAATATTAAGGTCAGTATCTTTCATGCTGATGCTTTTGTTATGCTCATTTCTTGTTGGGATGTTTCATTAAAGGTCATGATGACTTTGTCCATCTTTCATGAGTTCTCTCTTTGTGTGGTGGTGAGAGTGGAGAAAAAGCCTGAGGAGTTTGTGTGGGCCTTGTAGACGTTGGGTATATCTACCTTTTCACTGTTGGTGTTGACAAAAGCCTCTTTATTCGCAAAACAAAGTGACATTTTTTCCCCTGACAGCAGTATCTGTCACATTTGTTGGTGCATCTCCAGCAGCTCTTGCCTGAAGGTCAGGAGATATTCTCTTTTTGTAGCAGACAATAGGAACAGTCCACTTTTTAGACAACAACTAAAGAGACACTCTTTGAGTTTGATGCTGAGCGTTTCTCCAGTTCAAGATGAAATACTGATCATGCCTAAACCTCCTCTTTACCTGATCGTTGCAGTTCCTGTGAATCGTTATCCATGAATCTGTACTTTCGACACACTTGCTGCTATCCCACACGCCTCACGTCTACATTTCTTTTCACCACAAAAGCTTTGAGTGTGACTCAGGAGTCAAATGTCCTTCTGGACCGTTCTGTTGTGGATTTATTTTCATTTGCTTATCCCGTCCTGTCTTACAGTGATATTCTAAACCACAACAAAACAACCACAACGGGACACAAAGAAAGTTATTGGTCCCAGCTGTTCTCTCCCTTTTTTTTCCTGAGTTGAAGATTTGATTTGATTGGTTTACCCAGTCGCCTACTGGGAGTCCCTCTTCCTTCCAGCAAATTTTGGAAAATGCACTTATTGGCTTTCTTACTGAGCATTAGATGAGAAGACAGATACAACTCTCATATCTGTACAGTACATATGAAGCTACAGCCAGGAGACTGTTAGTGTCAAACAAAGATTGGAAACAAGAGGACACAGCTCACCTGGCTCTGTACAAAATTAACATTTTATAACTGGCTTGTTTTATGTGTACATAACCAATGTTTGAGGTTATGTGCCGGACTGTTTCTTGGATGGGACCAGAGTTCTACTGTTTTACTTATCTCTTTATCTCTTTGTGGCCATTTTACGTCTGTGGCAAGCAGGAAGCTTCCGGTCTGAGACGTGAAGCCGACACCAAGTCCCTTAAACCTGCATTCTTTTGAATGGCCAGCAGGGGGCGCCTCTTCTGGTTGCAAATAGAAGTCCGGCTTCATTAGAAATAATGGTAAAATGGGGCCTCAGCAAACACTTTCCTAATGAGTTTATGGTCTCAATCGCTAGTTTCATGTCTTCTTCAATACAATATGATGTTCATTTAGTAAATTATGGTCCCATTTAGAGGAAAATAGACCAGAAAGCACAGTATGCTTCAGGGTGGGATTATCTATGACTGAAAAGTTGTTACCATGGCGACCTATCAATCAGGCTAGAGTGACTTGTACCCATGGCACTGTGTAAATTTAACCAGCACCGTTGAAAAAGTTGATTAGGAGTTGGCTGTTCACTTTCGCTGGTGAGTACATTTAGTTTTAAGCCTGTTGTTCACTAGACAAAATTCTCAATCCTGTTAAAATGACAGTTAACGTGAATTACAGATGCACCTCCACACGGCCGTTAGCTACACAGTTTTGTCCAAATATAGTCACGTCTGGTGCCGCTGGTTGCAAAAAATCAACATGGCGGCGCCCTATCAGCCAAACTCAGGGCTTCAAAACTTCAGTCCACAAACCAACGGGTGACGTCACGATGACTATGTCCACTTATACAGTCTATGGTCTGTGGTCGTTTTGCTTTGTGTTGTGTCTCTTTGTAGTAGTTTTGTGTTTCTCTGTGGTTGTTTTGAAGCTCCAGCCACAGCAGATCCACACTGACTCTCCTCTGCACAGATATTATACGAAATACTACAGTAAATAATACAAAACCTTACTGGAAACCATCAAAAAGAGTGTCAGATGCAGATTGTTTTATAGCAAAGCCTATTCTGTCTAATTTAAATTGCTTTACTGTTTCAGTGTATAAAATGTTTCTGCAGCCTCAGCATGCAGGAAGGATAAAGAAAGCAAAAACAATCACTGGATTGGAATTGTTTTGCAGATACAGTACGTAATAAAAAGACTCAAACAAACAACAAAAATCCTGATGAGGACATCTTTGTTTTTAACTGAGCTCTGTGACTTTCCAACAGTCACTTGAAACACAGCCCCTGGTTCAGTTCAATAATCCAACCATGCAAAAGTGACATTGTATTTTTCAAGGTGACATTTCTCTTCATATTCTCATCTTGTACTATTGACATGTACGTCACTCTCCAGAACAAACAGCTGCTCTTCTCTTATCTTCCAAAATGAGGATAACTCAGTTACTCTGTGTGCTGTAAATCATTAATGTCGAGCTATAATGTTCCTGCCATCCATTCATTTGACAACAATGATAATAATAATATCTGGGCACTCTACCACCTGGACAAAACGTAACTTTTCCACCATTTCTCATCTTAATTAGGTTAGCGTGAATGCATGTCGGTTAATAATGAGAAAAACAAATCAATTAAGACAGGGAAGTGGAAAAGTTTTTGGGTAATTCAAGTTCAATCAAATAACTGATAGTTTATTTTTGCAGTTTGCGAACTGAAGTATTATCAGCTGAAAATGAAATATATGATTGTCATACTGTGCTTTATTCTCCGCCCTGTTTGCACCAAGCGAGTGTAAATAACGGCCGTACAGAGCTAATCTGCACTCTGCTCGTCCCTCCCACCACCTCCACCACCGTGCGGCAGCAGGCCTTCGTCTGCTGCACAATCATTACATTTCCTGCTCATCTAGGTCCATTGACCTGAACAGCTGGATACAAGCCAGAGAGGCAGAAGCCAATTATCAGGACCTGATTGTTCCCTCGCCTCCTTAAAAATTATATGGAGTCATAAACGTCACTTTTGTCTTGAACAAGGGAAATTTGCATCTCATGAGCAGCTGACTGCCCTCCTACTCACACAGTTAGTGTGTTTGGTCTCTCAACGCTCTGTTTTCCTTACAGTTTTGTGCTTTTAACCGTGGCTTCTCCATGGACAGGTTTCAGTTTAAGTATTTACAAACTCAAAGGACTGGAATTTGAACTGGATTATTTTTTGTATTTTGTTATTTCACCAAAGCATTTCTGAATAACTCTTGTCATCTGCAAGGAGCTCCACTTACAAAGGGCATTTCAATGAAGAAGGGCATCGTAGATGGACTGTGTGCTTCCACCTTGAACACTTAATTATTTTCAGAGCCTTGGACGGAAGAATTCACATAGTGTGCCCAATTTTGTTCTTAGTAGAGTTGTGTAGTACATTTTATGTCTCTTAGGTTGGCGCTTTTCTTCTAAAGCCATGCCAGTGTGGCTCTAAGGACAGTAATGTCCGTCGGTCCAACACTTTAGTCTATTTGATGGATCAAATCATCCAGTCATGAAGTTCTGGACAGACATTCATGTTCCCTTTAGGGTGAATTGTAATGAATTCGAAATAACTGCAGAGCTAGTTACTGTTAGCATGCTAACACACTTACACTTAGAAAATGAACATGGTAAACGTTATAGCTACCTGCTGGACATCAGCATGTTGTCATTAAGCAATCAACATCACAGCTGCTAGCATTTGCTCTTAGTTTTGTTAATTTAAAAACACAAAAAACAACTAGACGAATACACACACAGGCACAAATATGACAAATGCTATAAGCTAAAAGAAATGGACAAAAACAACAATACAACCAATCCCTTCACTAACGCAGTCAACACACGTACTGTGAACCTGTAGAACACACCACAGCAAGAAGAAAGCAAATTTGGGTGGGGTGGATGGTACCTCAAACTTGTGCTTTATTTGAGTATTTCCATTTTATGCTATTTTCTTCTTCTACTCCACCACATCTCAGATGGAAATATGTAGCTGATAGTTAGTTTCAGATTCAGACTGTTAATACAAAATATAAAGCAACTAGTAAATGATATTATAGGCAGGGCTGGACTGGGACAAAAAATCTGCCCTGGCCGATTTTTAACAAATGCTTTCAAAAGGTGATGTGGACAACTGCCATTTCAAACAGGTTCAAACAGGTCCCTTCAGGTTGGGATACTCCATGCGTACCTCCTGCTCTATCTGTCCCTTGGGCCTGTCACAGGGACTCTGGCCCTCTGCTTCACTATCACACGCCTCCTCGTCTGCCTGGCAGTGGCCACGGCTCTCCTTTACGCCTTCAAGTGCCTTTGACTGCGCTACGTCTGATGTTGAAGCTACTGCATCCCTGATAGCAAACATATCGGAAATTTCCATACATTTGGTGGCAGCCGTCTGAAGACTTCTTTATTTTTTTGGCCCGCAACGCAAGAAACAGAGAGCAGGGGGGGAGGGGGTGGGAGCCAGTAAGAGATGTGATTGGGCCAGTCCAATGTCACTAGAGAAATGATGGTCAAAAGTTTAAATGCAGGACTTGACGAGTATTAAAAGTATTACTACTTTTACATTACACCACTGCTAAGTCCTGTGTGTTGTTAGGTTTAGGTAACAAAATGAAGTTGGTGAAAGATTAAGGTTTTGGTAAAATTTTAATGAAATAATCTACAAAATCGCAGCATCTACTAGACTCCATGCAATTTGCTTACCAAGCATCCAAATTGGTGGAAGAAGCTTTTGCAACTCTGTAGCATCCTTTGCACATTAACTTGGAAACTTCAGGCTAATTCAAAAAGCTCATTCCAAAATTTTATTTGCTGACTTTTCTTCTGCATTTAACAACATTGAGCCCAGTACTTTAGCACAAATTTTAACTGAAGAAATTTTACTTGAAGATGGTCTGAACTCATAGATTGTTGATTTTCTTAGCTGCAGAATACAGCAGGTCAGAGTCGGCTCGTCACTCTCTGACAAGGTGACCACTTGCATAGGAGCAACACACAAACTCCTGCATCAGCACTTTTCCTAATAAGCATCTTTTTAAGTATGCAGATGATACCGCTCTGGTCATTCTTTTATATGACAGGGAGACAAACTTGACTTCTTCATTGACAGGTGTGAGAAGTATAACCTTATCCTAAATGTGTCCAAAACAAAGGAGATGTCAAGTGATTGTTGAAAAGCACAATCCCCTAAAGCTACTCTTTTATATGGGGAAACTATCAGAGTTAAGTACCTTGGCATTGTGCTCGACCACAAACTCAAACGGGACACGGACTGACAGATTCAGTCCCAAAATTGACACTAAAAAAGGCAAACAGCATTGGAGGTGCTCAGGGACACCCCCTTGCCTCTTCATTTGAACTGTTGCCTTCTGGATGCTCCTCGGGTTACAACAGATTTCTTAATGAAATGTCTTAATGAATAATGATTGGGTACGGTCACAAGTCTCTGTGTCTGAAATTGTGTTCATTGTTGTCCGTTTTTCTTGTCTTTTGTTGCCAAAATGCCATCTGATTTCTGCTGCAAACAAACAAATAAACATGCCTTTCCTGCAACACTGAGATATTGTAGGAAAATGAACTGTATTTTTAATAAATAAATAAATAAGCAAATATAAGCAGCTGTTTGCATGTTTCCTCATTATGTTTCTAGCAAAATGTATTTGCTGTTGCAAATTAGTATCAAATAAAAATAACTTGTAGGAGATGTTGAGTTTAATGTGTAAATACAACTGGAGTTTATTCCCACATGGGCTGCTGTGTACGTCTGTCGTGTCAAATATGAGTTCATTTTACCAGTGCCATGGATTCTTATAATTTCCTAGAAAATAACTGATTTGTTACATTAATATGATTTTCCTTGAAATGGTATGGGTAATTTGGCAATAATGATGATGAAATGAGACAGTGTGCAGTTGGCACATGTCCAAGTAATTAATCCCAATACATCATTGTAACATAGCAAAAAGGGGTGTTGACTGAGCACACGGAGGTCTGCAGAGCATACACACCAACAAATATGAAAAATATTTTATATTGATTGGGTATTTATTAAATGAATTTAAACTGTGAATGCAATGAGAGTGAAGTGCCATTTAATTTATTTCTAGAGGAAACTAACTGGACCATAACCCCTTACCCTGGGTGGGACTTTGTTATGCTATGCTATGTATACTTTGTTATACTGCTTTGTACTAAACTGAATTATGATTGGCAGCTACACCAAGGTCATCATAGTGTAATACAGGACCTGATATTTATTTATGTATTGATCTTACAGCCTGCCAAATATTATGCGACAAACCTGCAGCCATAAATTTGAACACAGTCAGACTGAGCTGTCTTACCTTAAACCAGGTGATTTTACTTCCCTTCTGCTGTGCAAAAACATCCACATTATTAAAATCCAAGGCTAATCCTTTAGGCCGGCCTAGGCCCTTCTTTCACTGTCCTGGCTCTCAGATTCTTTCTTCATGCATCACAACTTGAAACCAAGCTCTGTATTTGAGTGTCCAGCACTTTAAAACTCAGTGGATTAGAAAAATACTGTGAATTGGTGTGCACTGAGCTACAGTCCAGTTTCACATCCTGCTGCTCAGAGAAACAAAGACCCAATTCAGATGCAACAATGGTGACTCACTAGAGGGCAAATACACGGACGTCTTTCAGTTATAGTAGGTTTCTGAAACTTATCAACTTATATGTGCGCTGAAATAGCCTGTAGTAAAAAGTCCTGTCACTTTTTTTACCGATGAATTTACAGTGGTTACCGTTCTACAAACATATTGGAGCTGCTAATGCTGGAATTTACCCACTAATACAAACTGAACATGCCTTACTGCTGCTCCTTCACATTAAAAGCAGTTACTTGACAAAACTCTGGGTGGCTTTTATTGTGAAGCAGCCATGTGAAATGCAATCTATTTGTCATTGACATTGGCGCCAAGTAAAAAATAGGCTGGAACTGGAAATATATTGCTGTGTGGGGTGGCCATGACCAGCACTGGCCAACCCCTGGCTTTGCCACTGCTTACAACTTCCTGGAAAGTTACAAGAGTTTTACAGGACCCTTTAAACAACTTTTGAACTCTACAAAAATTCTCACATGCCCATATGTACTTTGAAAGAGTTTTTGGTCACATAACTGTGTTAAATTGGTGTGCTGAGGGTGCTGCAGCAGCCCTACCTATACACGAGGTGTATTTTTATTGTTACAACCTACCTCTCCCTACAGTACCTCTTGTTTTAATAATTGTGAGCAGTGCAAGTTTTCCTGATGGTCTCCTTTTATGTTTTGTGTAGTGTCCTGTAGGATTTTGTCTGTATTGATCTGTTGTTGCTGGAAAGTTTGGACTCTCCTGCATGAACTGAACACCGTGCTGCCAGTGTAATTATTGTGAAGTAGATTTCCTAACTCTGTTGTTTGGCCTACATACTGTAAAATCATATGTTGGGATCATTTACAGTAGAATAAGGACTCCATACTGCACTCTGCGTCTGCTGAACTAATGCATTTTGTCTCCCATCTCCTATACTGTACATCACTTCTTTAAGAGATCTTTTCATGACCAGTATGAAAAAGAGAAACAATCATATTGAACATACAGGTGGGGATGTAACTATTGTTTTAAATCATCTTTACTCTTCATCGAGCAAACAAAATATAAACCTCTGAACCCTGATGTTGAAACATAAAATACACACTAAATCAAATGAAATACTATTTAAGTTGTTTTTCTCTCTCCTTGGATCTTTTTGATGGTTTGTTTAACCTTCATTTTCCCACAGGCGTGTCACTTTTGCTTTCATCAGAAAGCCTATTTATGTGTGGTTTTCTGATGGGAAACAGAGAAAATCTGTCTGTTGAGCAAAGCACAAACTATTCAATTAAAGGCCTTAAAATTTCACGGTTTCTCAACATATTTTCAGCATCCTGCTTCTGAACTGCAAGTTCTGAGTTTTTCAGCCTAATTTCCCTGTGAATAAGCTGCCTGTTATCCTGCTATAGTAAGTGTTGTGCCACTTGTCCTCCTGCATACTCAACCCTCAGCTCAACCACCTCTTGTGTTCTCTTGCTGCCTCCTCTGTCTAGAATTCACTGTTTTTTCCTCCAAAACTCTGTGTTCAGTATTCCTCCTGCTGCCTTCTGATCTACACCGGACAGACTTCTCAGCCAACTCCATTACAGCCTCCTTATACATCTCATCTTCTCCTGTCACTTACAGTGGTGGAAGGTAACTACTCAGGTACTGTACCTGTAGCCTGAGTATTTCAATTTTATGCAACTTTCTCCTTCTACTCCACTACATTTGTCTGACAGCTTTAGCTACTTTTCAGATTACAGGTTTTAATAGCCTCTGCCTCTCCCAGCAGAGCTATAAATTCCCCTGAGGGAATCGCTTCCAGGACGCCAACCACAGACTCCAAGAAGTCCGGGTACTCTGAGCAGCTGTCTGGTGCACAAGCACACACAACAGAACCTTCCCCCCCAGATAAGAGACTCATAGTCACAAAGAGAAGACCCTCTAAGAAAAAAGTCCAACACAGCAGTGCTCAGCCAGTGGGCTTGTGAGTATGTGCCGCGCAACTCTGGAGAAGGAGAGTCCAGCCTATTTCCAGGTGTTTGGTTCCTAACCCGTGCTATGTGTAGAGGTGAGCCCACTGGCTCTGGCTCCTTCCCTGCCAAAGAAGTGACATTCCACATAGCTAGGACCAGTCTGTGATGCCTGGAGTAGGCACCCCTAGGTCCCAGGTTTTTCCTGCAGCCTGGCTTACAAAGCACCCGACCCCAGTGCCTATCCCTGCTGGTGGTGGGCCCACAGGTCAGCAGGAAAATGCATCGTCACAAAAACAGGCTGTTTTTTAGGGAGTCGTGTTTCTCACAGGACAGCAATGCTGCAAATACATGACGATCTTATAGACCATGATGCAATGCTGCAGATTAAACTACCCAACAGGATATAAAGGAGTTAAAATGACCAGCTGTAAATGAATGCAGCAGGAATATTAATCCAGAAACATCAGATTTAATAGAGAAACATTGATTGGAACATTTTACTTACTCTTTATACTGCAAATTTAGCTGATAGTACTTACCTTTTTTGTTACTTAAGTAAGGTTTTGAATGCTGAACTATGTGTAGGGGAGTATTTTCACAGTGTGGTATTAGTACTTTACATTTCTTCCACCACTGCACTGGTGTCTGCAGATGGTCTGTATGTCCAGCCCTCATAACTAAACAAAATAGGTCGATTGTCAGTTGTCCCAAAATAACATATACTGTGTGAACGTTGGAAATGTCCAGTCCAAGCGACAGGCGTACCGGACTTTAAGTACGTTACCTAAGTCACGTGACTTCACTCAACCTGGTATGTCATAAATGTAATGTTGTTGAACTCCTAAACTCTGTAGGAGCTGTTGTCTAAGCGGTGCGCTCTGTTTAAAAAGAGCATCTGATGTTGTGAATATGAAATTCTTCATTCCTCCAACACAAAATGCCCCCCACATTTCAAACGCAACTTCTTAACTTGCGTATATGTTTTGTTGTACCGTGTTAATAAACTCTGTAGATTTACGACAAAAGTCCGAGCTTGAAGACAACACAGACGCAAACAGAAACAAACCTCTACTGACACAATTCGTTCATTTTAACATGGTGTTCTTCTGTGTGTGTGTTCTTACCCACTGAAATCGTCCACACCGCCATGATCTTGATGCGGGCCTTGGTGTGGGAGTTGAAGCGGCTGTGGTAGATCGGGTTTCGAATGCCGATGTAACGATCCAGAGAGATGGCGCAGAGGTGCATGATGGACGCTGTGGAGAACAGGACATCCAGGTAGATCCATATGGGACAAAGGTCAGAGGGCAGCGGCCACCCATAATCTGCACAAGTGGACGGATGGAAAGGTGAAGAGAGAAAAAAATGTTGTGTAAATGTGTTGTTAGTATCTGGGATCTGATCTCATTCGATGCTGGTACACCTCTTACTGACATTTGTGGCTTCTGACATTTCCCACAAAACCTTTGAACAACCCTTTCAAGAGGCTGAAAACATAAAAATGGTTCTGGTTATTGTGACTGCTCCTGTGTCTGCCATTGTGACCACACTCTTTACACAAAACCCAACCAGCTTGTCTGAATTGCTCACACTTCTCTTGTTGCCATAATAAACCCCTATAGTCTCTGGTCTACAGTGATGCTGCTCACTGATCCTTCCAGCTCAAGTACTTACAAGTAACATGTTCCTGGTTCTATCACTGTCAGCTTCAGGTCATGTTGTGCCCACAAGGTCCAACACCGTCCAACAGGTGTGCTTGTTTAAAAACTTAAAAAGAGTTTCGATATCACGAAGAAGTTTTAACGCCTGTCTAAAGAAGAAAAGCTGATGTATTGATTAAAAGTGCAGTGGAAACAGACTTCATGTTTACCATAAACGCTGCCATACATGGAGCAGTGACTTAAAGTGACAATTGTTTGATGAAAACACCACATAGCATAACGCAATCCTAATAATTCTGTATGTTTTTACCAGAGTAATCCTGTAGTTATTGTATGTTGACACTTTCCCACTCAACTCAACACCTGAGTTGGGTTGAATGTGGCTGTGACGCTGAGTTCATTCAGTTCATTTGTCTTCCGTCACAAGTTATATATCCATTAAACCATTTCACACATTTAGGTGCATATTTTAAAACATTACAGCTAAATGAAATGCAGGCATCAACAACTTCAATGCAAATTAATTCAGAAGGATGCAAGGTGACCACAACATTAATGGAGCTGCAGAAACTCTGGAAATGAGCTCTATAGATAAAAGCTGCCTCGTCTTGTTGTTCAGAATATAAACAGCATTTCTGCCTCTATTCATGTTATTCAGAATATTTGTATAATGTCAGTGTGCATGTTGTTGCTGCATCCCACCTGAGATGGCATTTAAGTTAATTAATGGATGGATATCTCTTCTGAACCAAATGTACCCTGTGGTGTTTTTATGAGTTGCATGCAACCATGCCAGTGTTACTGATATGTACAGTATGCACAGCCTTTTTTTTCTTTCTGGTGGAGTGGAGGCCTGTGGTAATAAGTGACAGCAGGACTTTGATCTTTTATCACATTTTATAACATGCCACATAAAACTTTTGGGGATTTTTCAACTTTGTTTTGTTTTTTACAGGGCATAAAACAGATGAGTGGAAACGGGATTTAACTTTCTGTCGGAAAAGAGTAAAACGTCACAGGAAATCATCTTGGTTGTTGCCTATTTATTACAAATGAAACAAGAACTGTAAACATGAAGTCACATGTAATCACAGGTTAACTCATGTTATCTAGCACCTGATGTGGCTGGTTGTGTTCCCTGGTTTCACAAAGAGCTCATCAACACATAACTGATTTTACATAGTAGTCCAGACTCTAGCTGGACCTCGTGTGATAAAAAGTGAAAAAGAAATGGGACACAAAGTGGATTCTTGTGTACATAGAGGAGCTGCAAGCAAGACTTTATTTCCTAAAGTTTCTTCAACACAACAAACTCCTGGGGGTTACTGGGAGTCCCTCATAGGGATCCTTTCCATTACGTTGTCAGACACCTGGTGTAACAGTCGGAGCCTGTCGCTGGCAAAAAGAAGCACTTTTTGTGGACGCCATTTTGACCAGCGCAATCGCCCCGAAGGAATACCGGCCATCAACTGCACGGATTCAAAACATTTTGTACATACTAGTCACTTAAACACCAACATATGTGGAAAAATAGAGCCCAGGTTTAACCATCCTCTAATTAACCTTTAAGACTTTACTGCCCTCCACAATCAGGCATTTCCCCTTAATGTCAGCAACTTTACGATGCAATTAGAAATCAAGTTACGTAGAAACAGATCCAAGTTCCTCACTCAGTGGTGAGTTTAAAAGAGGTGGCCATGGCCAATTTAAAATCTCTCCCCCGCATTAATGGAATGAGCGTTTTTTTGACCTTTAATTAAATGCTGCATGTAAGCTATGTGTTTTGTTTGCATGTCGGCTATGCCTTTTTTTTCTGTCTGTTTGGGAAAAGTCACTGAACACAAAACAGAGCCGAACTATAATTAATTATTTCCTGTGTTTTTAGCTTTAGAGCTGGTCTTTTTCATATGAATGGACACTAATGACACACTGGAACAACATTTGTTTTCGTCCCTGCTGCCGACTGCATTTGTTTTAATGCCACTGCAGTCTGTAATAAAAAGCATTAGCCATAGTGATGGTGTTCATGGACTGGTTGCCTGTTCGTAGCCTCTAAAAAGCTAATTACACAGTGACCACACGGTGATAAATGGAATGAGTCATACAGATGGAACCTGGCCCGAGGCTTTAAAACATGCCTCGGACTGAGAACACGCTCCAGATACGTCCACGCTGTCTGAGCTGCAGGTGCACAGGCTGCAACTACACATCCACGTCACATGTCACACACACACACAGTCCTCTCCCTCATGGCCATCGAGCTGCGCCCACAGCAGCCATCTCTAAATATAGTCCTGTAATTTGGTCCAGAAATCACTCAGCTGCAGAGGGAAATGACATCATAGGATATACATTTTCGGGCATATTAGTCTCAGCTATTCAGTTTTCACCAGTCTAGGCTGTAGTTTGTCTGTTCCTATGGTGACACGGTAACATTTTCTATTTTTAGATTTTGGACTGTTGGTGGTTCAGGATCAGCAAAGTCTCTGCTCTGGTGGAGATAGGTGGCCGTCTAGGAGTTGCCGCTATCCATGCTAGTTAAAAAGGAACCCCCAAGGCATTATATATGGACTCATGGTGAAGACTCCTTGGCGCCAATTTGTAACGCACTGGGAAGCCCCTTAGCGTCATTGTTCAACGCACTAGGGGAAGACCTGTAGTGTCATTTATGGACGCTACAAGCAGGTGTAGGCATAAATAACAGAAAAGTCACAGTAAGGAGGTGGCTGGGGTGGACAGGTGGGCCAAAAGCTGTACTTTGACTCAGGAGACCGGTGTTCGTTTCCTGTGTGAAACAAAATCAACATGCCTGTCCCAAATATTGGCAGGGTGACTTCAGTGATTTAAGCAAATAAAGTTTTACAGTACATAAATTAAGTAACGTAGTTAACAAAAACCATGATGTTTGCCTAAACAAGTTTAGTTGCATATTTAGTTTTGCTAACTTGACCGCGGGAGCACTACATGTCCAAAAACAATGCTAAAGGGTACCCCGCGTCTCCCTGATAACTCCCGGACCAACTGCGTCATCGCAATCTACGTTGCCAAGTCGCCTCAACAAAGATGTGGGTGTTGATATTTTAGATCTGCTATTGAAGCTCTGTTGCAGCAGCACTTACCTGCTGACCATCAGCTGAGAACGAATGGATGATGAAAATCAAACCTATTTTTCTTTCAAAATAAGATCAACACTTTACTTTTTGTCTCCACAGCTGGAATACACTCTGAACACAGTGTCCTGCTTCCTCAGCGCTAACACAGCAGCGTGTAAGCACACAGCGAGTCAGCTCAAATTAGAAAATTCAAACTCAAGCCGGCAGATGAAAAAACACCCATACGAAACTGGGGGATGTTTTGTAGCCAAGGTGTACCACTTCCCCAGGACCCTCCCCCCGAGAGTGTTGACAAAAATAGCCACTGAGCTGAGGGGATTACAGCCACATCATCAGGGGTATTCAGGGTGAGGAGGAAGCATTTACCCTCCTCCTCCTCCTTCTCCTGTCATTTCCTCTATACGAGAGGTGGGGGACGACCTGATCAAGGCTTTTATTATTTGGGAAGAGATGACTCATCCGTGTCGCTCGATGTCACCATGGTCACCGCCAGACTCCAGCCTCTTCCTCCTCATCTCTCCTGCTCTCTTTTCTCTCAGTTTTTCATTTCATCTTCCTCCTCTGATGGTCATCTTGCACTCAAATTGTTTTTGACCTCCGTCTCTCTCTCTCTGTCCTGTTTGTTTCGACTGGTTTTGCATTTGTGAATCTCTTTTGGTCTTTATCCAGTCACCAACAGCCTTCTCTGCTTCTCTCTGGTTAGTTAGTTTTTTTCTTGTAAACTAAAAAACTCTTAGATTTTTCCTCTCCGTCTTGCTCTGCTTTAGTTGGAGATAGAAGTCCGTAGCTCAATGGCTCTGAATACACATACAGTCAAACCGTGGGTCACAGGATGGGTGGGATGTGAGACAAGCGCACTGCAAGTAAATGCCAGGCGCTCCAGAGTAACCATGGCAACAGCTTCTGTGCGCTACACAGCTGTAGCCTATTTAACTTAGGTTAAAATAATAGGCTACATAACTTTACCTGATAGGCCTTCATCTAGTTTTGCGGGGATGCTCTGCCATGTGAATTCCCTCCTGTTGATGTCCTATTTAGTAAACAGTAATAGATTCTGGAAACTTACAAACAGCGAGAATCAGTCTCTCTTCCAGTGATTTGTTCGTCAAAAAGTTCAAGACAAGTCAACTTCGTCAGCGGGCGGGTGTGTGCGTGATGCGATATAGGGACACTTGCTACTGAACAAAGACAGTTTATGCCAAAATGTTTCTGCCTGTTCAGAACATCAGAACAATACAAAAAATAATTGTGTTATTAATGTTAAATGTGTTTTGCATTTTAGTTTAAAGGCCATTTTCTGCTGTGATGGCTCCTCCTAAATTAGGGTTGGACTGTTTGGTTCTGATTGATGACGTTTGTGCTGTCACTGAGGGCGCAGAGGGAGAGAAGGGAGGCGTGAACCTTCTCATTTTCTGCATTATTTGATAGAGATATAAGAGAGGGTTCAGGCAGGGGAGAGAGGGGATGACATGCTGCAAATCCCTGGGCTGGGTTCGACCAGGTGAGCTACCGGGGCGCCCATCTCAGTCAAATCATTAAAATCCTCTCCAGGATCACAGGACAGGAGATTGAGGTGGTGACAGAGTACTGATGCTATTTTAAAGAAGGGACCACAACACTTTAATTTCCTCAGAACGGTTAAAACCAAATTCGTAACTAATTTATTTCACAAATCTTTTACTGAGAGTATCCTGTGTTGTTGTATCGTATGTTGGTAGGGTTGCAGCGGGGGCCAGACCCCTCGGGGGCCCAGCAACCACAGGCCTGATGGTGTGCCAGTGGTGGCAATGTTAATATAATATTAATATTAAAAAAGTATTAAGATTGATACCACTGGACATTAAAATAACTTATGTGCTATTGAAATCAGTGTGAACAGATGAACTCTGTCAGAGCTGAAAACACAGCTATGACAATAATCAACAGAGGCCAACAATGTGTGACAGTGGGAACACAAAAAATAGGGTGTGAACTGTTTATTGACTTATTAAATCAACATGTCCATAACTTATTCACTATAAATAGGTTTAAACAAATGTTTTGATACGATTCGATTGGAATGACTTTTGCTAAGCTGTCACTTTGTTGGTCATTCTGGAAAACATAACCAGTGGATGCTGCGATGCTCCTGATGTGGCTGTTGATGGACAGGATGGGAAATTGCTAATGAACTTGAGTAATTGAAAACGGTGGTGTGAACACAGATTTTGGCTAAAATATATGTCATTGTTTGCAACCATCCAAACAAAATAATTTATCTACAAACATTTCTCAATTTAATTTATCATCACCATTTTTATGATTGGTCAGTTAATATATTTATTTATTTTAGTTTTAATTTGGCTTATTGTTAATTCTATAGTATTGAAGGATACAATTCTATAGATGGTTAAGCATAACACATAGTTGTTTGTATTCTTCACATAGGCACTATTAAATGTGTATTAAATAGCCTATATCTCTCTTATCTCTTATTAAATGTGTCTCAACCTTAAAAAAACAAATCATACCATAATGTAGGCATATTCATTTCCATTGTAACAATATTTCTTGACAAATAGGCAGCATATGATATCCAGAGTAATCAATGAGAAAATGAGTACGTGTTATTAAATCATCACACTGCCTCGGCATGCTGTCACACGTCTGACAGGCCACCGTGCACCACACAGAACACTGGCCGACAAGTTGTGACGTTTGGCTTGATACTGATCAAGTAGTCTATTTTAGTAGTCGATTTCTCCCACTCTTGATTTCGTTGGTACTTTTTGCATCCTCTTTTGTTTCAGAGGGGACGTGGGGGGGTTTCTGGAGCTGCCGCCACCGTGGTTTCAACTCGACTCCCTGCCAAGAGACCCGCCCTTATCTGACTCCGATTGGCCTTGAACCTGATGGTTTAATGGCAGCGAGTAGTAGCCAATCATGGGTAGAATAGGACAAGTCTTCACAGAATGCGGGTGGAATGATTTGCATGGGATGCTGCATTGAAGACAACTCGGAAATACGGGACAAACTGCATCCCGTATTGATTTCGAATGGGACGCACTACTTAGTTCTCAAATACGGGGTACCATGATCTTCTGCTGCAGAACCCTTGGTCCTGGGCCGTGCACATCCCATGCCAGATTGTGATTTGTGTTTGTGAACATGGCATGGGAATTTGGCCTTCTTAAGCTTCCTCAAGAAAGTTGGTACTTTTTTCCGCCTGCCGTCCACACTAAAACGGTGACTCTGAAGAACTAAAACCGAGAAGTTTAAAAACTCTGCTGACCATGTTTTTGTTTTAAAACTCACATTTGGCTTCCTTGTTGGGTCTTATCAGTCATGGAATATCTTTCCCTGATTCATCAGGCTTTTATCACATGGCCTTTCAGAAACAGTTCCACCTTGTCGTCGATCCATGCAAAGAAATCTCTGCTGTGGTTCTTCACCATTTCTGTTCTTTGTTCGCCTCTAGTTGTACTTTCTTCTATTGTCAAATGTTCTGCTGATGTGGAGCAGACAATTTGCTTCCTGTTTACACCACGTGCATGCATGAGTTACGAGTTGTTTTACTATGAATGAAAATCAATTCTGACATGCAGCTAGGCAAGACGCTAGTGAGGACGGAGCTCATAGTAATGTGGATGCAGCCACCAATATGTCTGTAGTGCTTCATCCTCTTTTCAGAAATGGAAACGTTTGCACAGTAGCTGCAGTGTCATCACAGGTTATACTTCCATAAACACAAAGTGAGGACAATTCAACTTTCCTCTCCACTTTAAACCTTGATTGTCAGAGCGTGTCTGCTATGATGGATTACTCATGTCAAGGCCAGTTTAAAGCGTACACACATAGATTTTCACGAGATTAACTGAAATAATTGGCTGCACGGATGAGAGGAAATCAATTCAAAGCTACTGGGCATAAACCCGCATTAACACAGGTTTGGCTGCCTTGTGTTTGGTCCCTGTGTTGTTTGCTCCTCACAAAACTCCAGCCAGGATGTCACACTGTAGCTGATCCTCTGTACTCAGTTCCCTGAAGAGAGCCACAGAGAAAAAAGAGAATTCCCCCTCGGGGACTGATAGTATCACGTTATTACCGGCTCCACAACCTCTGATGGTGATGACCTGAGCTGACGTGAATTATCCCCCCCACACCACCACAAAACAAAAACACAGACAAATATCCCACAGGGCCTGGTGAGAAGCAATGTTTAGCTCCCACGCATGCTGCAGCAGACAGAGCTGTCTTCCTGAAAGTGCTGCTGTAGTTTTACACTCAACATGTTCTGGCGTTGTCACCTTTTTCCCTCTTCAGACGAGTCAGACCACAGGAAAGGCTGCGTCAATGTTTCTCAGTACCTGACACCAATTACACCCAGTCAGCTGTGTGTCAGGGTTCAACCTGTGAAAAGACACTTGATTTTCTTCCTGTTCAGCTGCTGGAACGCTTTAATGCAGCCTTAAGAAGTCGCAGTGTTGCAGTGATAAGGTGATGTTTATGGAAAATGTATAATTTAAGTGATTTACAATACAGACACCACAGCAGATCATACGCTCTGATTGGGTCAAGGAGGTCACGTGTCTTTCATTTCTGGTGGAAATCAGGAGAAAAACGTCTGCCGGGATGATAATCAGTAACTCTATCAGTGTTTTCTTTACAGCTGTTGCCTCTTTTCAGGAGCCTGCTTTCTTTGCTCACATGCCCAAATGTTTTGGTAACATTTACATTAAAATGTAAAAGACACTTTGTAACTAAAAACAACAGCAAATTAATTAGCCAACTGATCAAATGACACAAAGTTAGGCAATCATTTTGAGAGTAATTTAAATCATTTTTAAGCTCTAGCCTGTCTGAAATGTGAAGGTTGACTCCTTGAATGTGATAGTAAATTTAATATCTTTAGGTTTTAGAAATGCACTCTCTCCAGCGTGGTCTGGGTCCACCCCGGTGTCTCATAGCAGGTAGACATGCCCGGAAAACCTCCAGAGGCTCCTGATCAGATGCCCGAACCACTTCAGCCGGCTCCGGAAACTCATTTCAGCCCTATATAACTGGGATTTCTATTAGCTGCACTATTTTAAAAATCCACTGCTACAGTATAAATTATAAAGTCTTCTAATCGCTCATTTTGTCCAACCAACAGTTTAAATGCTAACAATGTTTAATTTACAAAGATGAAAACTGACAAAAGAAGCTGATCTTCACATTCGAACCTGTGACTGACTGAAAATTGATGGGCTAAGAATTGCCAGTCAAATTATCAAGTAATCTACTACTGTCAGCATTATAGAGAAAGTTTACTAACAAACACACTGGACTGAAAACAAACATTGGTGGAGATGATGGCATTATAAACTCTACTACAGAACCTAACCACTACTTTCTGACTGAAATATCAGGTGTCCTTCTTGACTCTGATGAAATGTTTCCTGCAGTTAAAGGATGAAGCCGTGGAGCCAGAGATCCAGCGAGGATTGCAGGATGACTTTGGGTGTTTTCATTGTGTAACTGTTTTTGATGTGGTGAGGCCAGATAGGGGAACTGCAGGAGAAGAGAGCGCAGAGTATCGATGGCAGACGGATTCAGGGACAAGAAGAGAGTCGATCACTCCGGTCGTCTCTCAGGGAGGTTAAACCTGGGTGACTGCACCGGCTGCATGCTGCAGACTGTTAAACACAATGGAGGCTTTCATGTGACCGACTGGAGGTCTTCACCAGCTTGGAGCCCCATGGAACAACAACAAAACTAAAGTGGAAGACCTGTATACTTTGAACTTCCAGCTAAACAGCAGCACACACACAAAGTCAGAGACATGTTTTTGTGTGTGTTGTTCTTACTCATTTTCTGAATTACAGTGAATTTTATCTGGAACATGTGCCATCTGTTGGTCAACACATGACTCTTGTATCCACAGCCAAAACATGCATGAAACAAAACACATGCACTCATGCATTTTTAAACTTGAACTTATATTACACTCGAAACAAAACACAGAGAGGGAAGCTTTACTGCAACACCACAGTGTGAGCTCAGACAGAGTAAAAAATCACAAAGGGAATGAAAAAGTTAAAATGAGAAACCAAATGATTACAGTACACCAATTAAGTTGTTACTCTCCTACAAATTGTAATCGGATCATTATTCAATGTTAAATGAATAATTTAACATTGAATGTAATATTTAAATGACTAACAGATGTTATGAAATGTTGATCTGAAGACGAGAAACTGGAGAACGAAAAAAAAATTTCCACAGAGGACATCTTGATTTATCATAGACCACAGCTGTTACTACGAACATTAGCAGTGGCTCTGTTTTATTACATTTTTCCACAGGAAGCCAGCATGCACAATACCATAGTCCCAACATGCAAGCTCCTACTTGCAACATTTCATTTTCTTTTGTTTTAATTTGAACACGTTTAACAGATCAAAAGAAACACCACGCCGTGCATGAGCGTGCAAGGAGACTGTAGGATTTGTACAGGCACATATCTAGCTGCAATATGGGAGTGAAAATTATTTGTGAAACAAGAGATTGGAACATTTTGCAACATGCATGTACTCAGTTACTCGCAAATGACTTATTGTGTATCGAGCGTTGGGACCCTATCAGTGAAGCAGCGAAATGTAATTCAGCAGTCCTTAATTTTATTATTTCCTGAGCTTATCTCAGCTTTCTCCTTTCAGATGTGATGGGAAGCAGTGACATTAGAATCAGCTGTCCGCCTTCCTCCAAAGGGCTGAAGTGTTTAAGACGTTTGCACACTTTAAGTTGTTGACTGTTGAATGCAAAATAAAAGAAATTGCCCTGACTTTGCAGAGAAAATTAAATAAACTACATTGTGTGCAGGATGTAACAATTTATTTTTAAACATGTGGAGAGCACTACCAGAAGTGGGCCCTGGGCCTGTAGCCTGACACCCCCTTTCTCATCCCCTATCCGTACCTAGACTTTAGTGACCCCACAGGGACTGGTCTTTTCTCTGTAACATAAACGCCCTCTGCAACCTGCTGTGCTGCTGTATCCCTATGGTAGGTTGATCTGTAATTATAACCTGTTCTCATCCCAGGGCGTTTTTTGCATGTGTAGGGCTCCGAGGTCAAGTTAGCAAGAATAAATATGCAACGTCCAGTTACACTTAAAAAACTAGTGGTTAAACCTCAACAACATACTTATTATTCTGAATGTGCACAGTAACTAAAGCTAAATGTAGTGCAGTAAAAATACAATATTTCCCTGTAGTGGATGAAAGTAGCAGAAAATGGAAATACTCAAGTAAAGTACAAGTACCTAAGAATTGTATTTAAGTATAGTACTTGAGTAAATGTACTTTCCACCAATGCCGATCTATAGACACACCAGGAGACGCTGCAGTTGAGGTTTTTGATGTATTTGTCGAAACAAAAAGTCTGACCACTGGACACAAAAAAACAATCAGTCCTTTTCCTCATTTTCTGGAGCCAAAATGTGCAAACAGATTTAGTTTCCTCCCATAGTGTGAAGCTGAATCTGAGTTTCCTATGAGAAGTAAGGACAGGCCAGAGACTAATGTTCTTTGGTTTTTAATAAGAAAAGAGAACTCTGAATAATGTTTTGGCAACATTTCAACAGCAAAGGACGTGTGAAGGCTCAGAGACGACCTTGTTCATAGCTAAGTGTGCATGCTTTCAAAAGCAAGGCAATATGAAAATAATTGATAAAAGAAGAGCGAGTGGAAATGGAGAAGGAGAAAATGAGTTCCCAAGAGGGCAGAGGCGCACACTGAATGGATGATTGGATGAAAGAGGTAGAGAAAAGGAGGAGGAGAGGAATGAGAGTTTGTGGAGAAGAGGAGCAAAGACAAAGACAGACGATCACACACACACACACGCACGCACACACACAGCATGTAGTCTACATACTCTACAGTGGCTCACGTTAACACACACCTGAATCCGATTCAAATCCAAAAACTCTCAACTGTGTCAGACTACTGACAATATTTACTGTGTCAGAAACGCAGCCAGATGTCAGAAGATGAAGCCAACACATTCATGCAAATACATACAATCACTCCTCTCCATACGTGCCTCGAGACTGGCAACATCAACGTGAATGGCCTCTGCCTAGTTGAGATGTAAGAAGGACTAATTTCTTTTCTTTATTTAAAAAAATATGGATGGACCGATCTAATACTGACCTCAGGAAGGTAGAAACTTTAGAGAGATTGTAGACGGCAAAGTGCTTCACAAAAGAAACAAAGCATCCAACAGGTGGGTGTTCAGCTGTTTTTTAAAATGTGTGCTCAGATCTTAAGACCAAAGGGAGAGAGATCCAAAGTTTAGGAGCCCCAACATCAAAAGCACAGTCCTTTTTAGTTTCAAGCCAGCAAACCCTGCTCAGAGGACCTCAGGGGCCTGCTGGTGAGACAGGGCTGTGGGCAGCAGTCTCACCCTGCAGAGCTCTGCAAGTTATCACCTTGAAGAACCTTGGATTGGATTTTGAATTTGATGGAGCCAGTGAAGAGAAATCAAGGTCAATATCACAGGAGACCTTTTGGAGGACCTGGTCAAAAATGCCGCAGCCGCATTTTGGCCCTCGGGTAAACGAGCCAGGCATAGACACTGGGAACGCTGGCAACATGTCCCCACTACTTTTTGAAAGCATTTGTTAAAAATGTTCTGAAAAATAGCAACAAGAAATGTAAAAGCTTTGAGAAAGGTATACTTGCACAATGACAAAACATGCAATCCAATTTAGAAGAAACAAATTCGCATTGTCCAAAATAAGTAACTTGAGCTGAAGCACTGAATGGTTTAGGGCCAAGATATATTACTGATCTTCTGCTGCATTATGAACCATCCAGACCTCTCGGGTGGTCTGGGATAGGTCAGCTTTCGGTCCCTAGAGTCAAAACTAAACCTGGAGAAGCAGCGTTCAGTTTTTATTCCCCATATATCTGCAAGAAACTCCCAGAAACCTGCTGAAACTCTCAGTTCTTTTAAATCAAGACTGAAGACTTTTCTTTTTACCACAGCCTGACTATAAAAGCAGTCACATCTGGCTGTATTTTAGCTGTGATGGTAATAATGTAATGATGCTGTCTGTAAAGACAACAGGCAACAAAGCAAACTTCGCGAACTTCTGAGATTAAGTCAAAATAATATGATGATGTTATGAAGCGGAAGTTCTGAACACGATATTTTATTGTAATTAAAGAATGACAGTAGTATGATGTCTTGTCATTATGCAGCTATTTGGAATTGGTAAGGCTACAGCCTAGTCTTTATTTCCTTCATACTGAAACTGGAGGGGGGGGGGGGGGGGGGGGGGGGGGGGGGGGGGGTCACATTACACTAGAAATAAAATATGTAAAAAGTATCGGTATCTACGGAAGCCTTAAACGGCCATCGATTTAAATTTTTTTTTATTCCGTTTTCCCGTGATAACGGGATAATTATTATATTATACGTTTTTGGGCTGCTGTCTCTCGGTTGTGCTGCTTTGCTCTATACAACATGAGAAAATTCAGGCCCTACCTCACTGAGTATGCCACCCAGCTTCTGGTACAGGTCATGGTTATGTCTTGCCTCGACTATTGCAATGCCCTCCTAGCAAGTGTTCCAGCTTGTGCGGTGAAACCCTTACAAATGGTTCCGAACGCAGCAGCACGTCTGGTTTTTGATCAGCCCAAAAAGTCTCATGTCACTCCATTACTCAGTGACCTCCACTGGCTCCTCGTGGCCTCCAGAATCAAATTCAAGTCACTAATGCTTGCATACAGAGTGACTGGGTCTGCACCATCTACCTAAACTCCATAATACAAGCCTACGTTCCTTCTTGGCCGCTCCAACGAACGCCGCCTGGCTCTGCCATCCCTTCAAACAAAGCAATCCCAGTGCGAGCTACCACACGCCATCAGAGCAGGGGCGTCCCTCTCTAACTTCAAGAAGCTCTTGAAAACTCATCTCTTCCGAGAACAATTTCTCTTGTAACACCTCTAACATGCACTTTCTGTGCTCTTCTTCTGAATACAGGGGTCAGCCAGTGGGTTTCTTTATGATAATTTTGTGGCCATTTGCTGAGTCAGTTGTTAGCTTAGTTGGAAGAGTGCAGGACTTGCATTCCAAGGGCTGCAGGTTTTCCCCCTGCTCTCTGCAATGTTTTTTATTCTTCTTTGTGTTTTTTAATCAGTCTCTACAACAAAGTTGTTATGAAGAGATTCAAGGGAATCCAATCACACTTTTCCCAACGGCTATTTCAAAAGGTGATTAATTGTGAATCAGTCATCTTCATTACAACTGTTGGAGATGAATATGAGAAAGATTTTTTTTTTAATTAGTCTCCCATGAGGATCAAATGCACAATCTTAAGTAATCTTAAGTATCTGGAAATTACCATTAAGAAACGTTCTGGCCAACCCCTGTGTTAACAGTGTAAACTACTGATTAGTTATCTCGAGATCATGAGATAATTATCCTGTTATTACAGGAAAACATAAAGATACGAATCGATGGCTGCTTAGGGCTTTTGAAGGGGTCAGCAATACCCGCCTGGGTATTGCTGACCTTGGTATTGGATCGTATAAGAATTAAGTGGTATCGCACATCACTACTTTCAATTGCATTGTTGTTGAAATGTGCTATACAAATAAACTTGTCTTGCCTAAAAAAAAAAAAGCTAATGATTTCCAGTGTTTAATGGTCCAACCCCCCAACTAATATTTCAGCACTATTTATTTCTTAAAAACAGTCTTAAAATATCTTCTCGTCTTGTTCTTTTGACCCCAGTTTTCTGCATCGTTAGGTATTGAGAGCTAAGTCATACCCCTATTCTGAGCCCTTATATCCCCACTACTTGGACCCAGGGGTGTTTTCCAAGCAACTACCAAAGTCTTTCAACCAAGATATGGTGCATATCATATCACTGAGAAGAGCTGCAACTTGCAGAAACAAAGGTTTCAGGTGCTGAAACTCAAAAGACGTAATGCTCATCTAACACAGGTGTGCGTTGCTTAGTCACCACTTTTTGTCTGTTAACGGCAGCTCTGAGATGAGTCTGCAATTTGGGAGTAGAGAAGGGTTGAAAGGTGGTTAAATAACAGCTTGTTTGAAATAAGTGATACACAACCAGCATGTGGTCCATTTTAAAGACAGTGAAATATCTTTACTGTGAAACTGGAACAGTTACTGTCACGGTTAGCTAATGTTACCAACCCTAGATTTGTAAGAGGACTATTTTTTTTTTTACACATTTAAAGACCAACTGAAATTCAGTTGCATGTTTTGCCTGCTACAACGTACAGCTCAAATCACTCGTCCCGTTTGTTCCTCGTAGGAAAAAAAAAACAGAAACCAAAATGGAAAAATTTATCTTCTATGTTTTTTGGTTTCATAATAGCGATGCCTATTTTGAAATTAATTTATCAGAATACTATTAATTCTCCTTCTACGCAGATGGAGACCTCATTTACAATCAATCAAATCTTTGCATCAAGCAATAATGTTAGCTTTATATCAGCTGTAGGCAGAGAAGATGGTCACAGCAGCTGCATTTACATGGACCCTAATATTCCACTAAAAATTATTGAATATACAGAATTATTGGAATAAAAATGCCTCATAAAAACCAGAATAGACTGGCCCAATCCGTCAAGGGATGCGTTTCCTGTACAACCACGGAAGGTAGTATTGAACTGTCTTGGTACTATGCATCGTTAAACTAACCAACATCTGAAGTACGACAATTTCCCATAACTGCTGTACCTTGTTGGTACCACTGTGGTTTGAACTGACTTAGTTTGAACCAACATACATTGAACAAAATTATAAACGCAACACTTTTGTTTTTGCCACCATTCATCATGAGCTGAACTCAAAGATCTAAGACTTTCTCTATGTACACAAAAGGCCTATTTCTCTCAAATATTGTTCTCGAATGTGTCAAAATCTGTGTCAGTGAGCACTTCTCCTTTGCTGAGATAATCCATCCACCTCACAGGTGTGGCATATCAAGATGCTGATCAGACAGCATGGGGATTGCACAGGTGTGCCTTAGGCCGGCCACAATAAAAGGCCACTCAAAAATATGGGGGTCCGGAAACCAGTCAGTGACCACCATTTGCCTCACGCAGTGCAACACACCTCCTTCGCATTGAGTTGATCAGGTTGTTGATTGTGGCCTGTGGAATGTTGGTCCACTTCTTTTCGTTGGCTATTCAATGTTGCAATATAACCTAATCATTTTATTTTGCCTAAATATAGCAACATTTTTGAAGCAAAAATTAAGAACTATTAGCGATTACAAAACATTAATTAAAATAGGTTTAATCTGCAAACATCTTAATTTCAACACTTTAACACTATTCTGAATCCCTTGGCCACAAACAATGTCAAGGTGAGAATAGCTCAGTGCGATAAGTGGCTGAGCTTGTGATATTAAATTAGATATTGTGAACAGATGGGTCATCTGTGAGAAAACATCTGTTGTTCGTAGATGGTCTACACTAAGATACTTAGTACTGAATCAATGCAACCCTACCCATGACCCAACAAATACATTTAAAAGTACTTTTACAACTACATTTAAAATAAACCTTCACCTTAAATATGTTAGTACTGCACATTCCCTGCTTACACACATTACATCCATATCCTAAAACTGTATTTTCTGCTATCTGTGATGTACTGTGTACTAAGCTTCTAACCACAGGTCAGGAGCTGTAGTTCGAACTATGCAACTTAATGACAGTTGGTGCGAACGTTCGTCAGAACTATGATTATGGGGAACACCTGCGTTGCTTAACGATGGTTCGTACCATGCAGGTTACCAACTTAATTACCTCCATAGTTCGAACTAGGGTTTTGGGAAACAGTTGTGTCGCAACTGCATAGTTCCAACCAAGAAAGTTGCTACCGTGGTTAGCAACGATGCTTTTGGGAAACGCATTCCTGATCAGAAGGAAATTTCACTCAGGTTGAGAGGGATTTCCTAATCCGTTCAATAGGAAATTATTAGCGCCCAATAACACCTAATCCCATTTTTTGTCTGTACTTGGAATAAATATATTCTATCTGGTCATGTTTGCCCCGTGGGGATAACATTAGGTGACGTGAACAACAGACAGCGGATAGGTAGCGGTAACTGTAACCCCCTAACTTGAATTAAATTGAACAGACAGAATTTGGCCCAAGGACCACATGATAAGGTTTGTGGATATTGTTACAGGCTGCTGACTGAGCTGCTAAACAGCTTTACATTAAATGTTTTTTCCTTCAGAAATCAGGGTGGAAGCTCAGCTGAAATATATTTTCTTATTGTTCCCTCCCAGAGAGCTACAGCAACCAGCAGAGCTGAAGGTTGGGTGGGAAGTGCCGGTAATTATTGCCACCGTTCCATCCAGTGTGTGTTTGTGGTGATAAAATAACTTGATTGTGTTAGTTTTCAAGAGCGTTCGATCTCCCGAGGAGACGGGATGACAGCACTGGAGACTAGACTGGAGGGAAGCCGGCAGCCGAACAATAGAGAGCAGAGAGCCGGGCGTGAACAGAGGAGGCAGGCAAATTGCCAAAGTGCTATCTTCTGAGTTCACACCCAGGTAGCGAGCTGAAGTCAAAATAAGCAAATGATGACGGCAGCCATAAAGGTAGAAACAATGCAAATGATTAAAAACATGTGAATTTAAGGGATGAGTTAAAAGGAATGAAGACATCAACAGTGAGAAAGACAACGCTGAATATATAAAGTGAACTCTGAAAGCCTTGGGAACACAGTGAGCACCAGGTAAACTAAGAAAATTGGAAGACTTTGTTAAAGAATAAGTGAGGTGTTTTTCTATATTTTTCTTATTGTAAACACCCGTTCCACAATAAAAAGATCTAATGTAATACATAGTTTGTCAAATGCAGTATGCCAAAACTCCCAAGATGTCTTAATGCATGGCATTTTACAATATGCAAAGCCAGCATGCATTTCTTGCAATTCTGACCCACAATCCTCTGCGCAGCATGAGTGCAGTGGGAAATATTTTCTACTGATCATTACAACAAACAAAACATATAAAGAATCTTGTTGTTCATCAGCGAAATACGAGAGACAAGAGAAGTAGCAATCAGACAAGGTGTGTTATTACTCCTGCGTTCCTGTGGAGAATACTCACTGCCGCTCTCACACACACAAGGGTTCCCAGCTCAAACCTTCATCTTTTCCTTGATTTCAGCGCACGAAGAAAATGTACTTTCTGAGACCTTCGTCCTCTCTTTGTGATTGCAGCACATGAGCAAGCACGTTCCGAGGCGAGAAAATGTTTATTGGTTGAAGCTTTTATTTTTTTAATAGTCTGACACAGGGAAAATACACTATTACTTGCAGATGGAGCCGTGATTGGTCAAACGAGCAAGATATGTATAATGGTGTCAAAAGTCCCAGAGGAAGAGATTAGACAGGCTGGGCCTTCCAGTAAAAGGAGGAGCAGAAGAGAATATAAATGAATGTATACGGCAGCTGCAGTGTGTACTTAAAGTAAGAAGAAGATGTATGTGATTTGGAACGCAACACAAAACCAATAATGTGATAGGGTCCTATATTGCACCCAGTGCAAAGTGTAGTCATTGCTAGTTTCCAACCACCGCAGTGGTCATTTTCTCGCCCAGCGCCCATGTTGTTTAAATAGCAAATGCCATACAGTGAAACTGTTTGGCGTAAAGTAGCCGTCCACCTGAGCTCCATCTGAACGTCTAAATTATTTCAGAAGTTGAAGTTCTATTTCCTCCGTCTGTCCTGTCGAGTTTTTAACTACAGTTTGTTTGTTTTTCTGTTTAAATGCCCCATAATATTTGCTGTGACTTTACAGTGCATGGAAACGTAGCAGCCTCAGCAGACTCTCTAATCATGAAAGTAAATCGTTAAAAGAAAACACTCGTACAGCAATAAAACCCAAAGTAAAGAAACCAGTGGGAGAGAGAGAGAGATGTGACCCACGACCGGTTCATCAGCGTTTCTAATAACGCAGCACGGTGAGGATTCAGACGTTCACAGGGCTCTCAAGTTTTATCAAAAGTTTGGAGTGAGATAACGCATGTTAGAGGAGGATCCACTCAAATATGACCCCGGCCAATTCTCTCAAGTTTTTACTAGCAGTAAGATTTTACCCAAACAAATAGAAAGTATAACAATAGGTAGATCTGATAAAAGACTATATATTTATATACTTATATTTCAAAAATACAAATGTATCAAAACTAAAAGGAAACATGGCCCCAAACGAGCCCACTGAACAGCAGTGCTGTCCACATAGGCCTACAGTACGATGGCAGAACTGCCGAGCTGTGTGCCGAGGATGGCCGGATGTGTCTTCCCCGCGGGGCGGGCCCTGCGGCCGCTGAGGCGGCCCGGCGGCTTCACTCATGGGGGTTCACAGCGTGATCTGTCGGAGGATTTCGGGACGGCTGAGGCTTTTTCCCGACCTTCATCCGCTGGCTCCGACGTTTCCTTTCCTCGTTCGGGAGCCCGTTCTCGGCTTCTCCCTGGATCCGGAGACGCTGCAGCAATCCGACTCCGAGGAGGCGGGCGTGCTCAGCGTAGTGGACGATGACTTCCGGGTGTCGGGGCGGCGTCATCTGGCGGCGCCCGACTATGACGTGCTGCTGGAGGTGGTGACTAGAGCCGTGGCTAAGCTCAACATCAACTGGCCACAGGAGGAGCAGACACCACAGGCTAGTGGTAAGCTTGATGAAAGGTTTCTTAAGCACCACACGCCACCTCCACGCCGGTCTCTGCCATTCTTCCTGATTTACATGATGAACTGAGTAATGATGGGGCAGACCCTTCTCTACACGGCTTTCCACACCCCGATCACTGAACTACAGTAATGTGATGGGGGTTAGGGACCGTGGTTATGGGAGGATGCCTCGGGTGGAGGATGCG
>NC_060156.1:27638486-27670585 GCF_021292245.1 Micropterus dolomieu | reverse complement strand
GCGCTCTCCTCTTAGTCGTGCCACTTTATTGCACACAGGGGCAGGCGGGGTTTTCGGCACGGTTTAGTGGGTATCTCGTTCCCATAGTGTCGTAACCGACGCAGTTCGAGTTCCCTCGAAGGGGAACGTCTCGGGTTACATATGTAACCCTGGTTCCCCGAGAAGGGGAACGAGACACTGCGTCGGCCCGCCGCACCTCTCTCCCCGCCTGAAGCGCCTGCTTCATAGTTAAGCTAATGATGAGTGTGTACAGGTGTGCTTTATACTCCTCCGGTTATTCCGTCACACCTTACCGTTCTAGCAACAAGCCAATAGGATGGAGTGATTTCATTCACGTTCAGACCTGCTTCGCCTAGAGGCGTTCCCATAGTGTCGTAACCGACGCAGTGTCTCGTTCCCCTTCTCGGGGAACCAGGGTTACATATGTAACCCGAGACGTTTGTTGCACATGACGGGTGTAGGGGGCTCCCACTTAAAGCACTGTGGCTCAAGGCCAGCCATTTTCACCATCATGATGGTGATGGTGCAATGGATAAGACACCTTCCTTTGGTGTGAGAGAACCAGGTTCAATTCCCACTTTGACCCATCCACCATTGTGTCCCTGAGCAAAACACTTAACCCCTCGTTGCTCCAGAGGCTTGCGACCACTGACATAAATAGCAATTGTAAGTCGCTTTGGATAAAAATGTCAGCTAAATGATGGATGATAAAATATAGAAATCTAGTCCTTTCCTTAGTTTCAGGTAGCCAAAGCTACACCCAGTGGTGGACAGTAACAAAGTAGTACTGTACTTAAGTACACAAGGTATTTGTACTGAACTTGAGTATTTTCTTTTCATGCCACTTTCTACTTCTACTTCACCACATATCCAAAGGGAAATATTGTACTTTTTACTTTATCTGACAGCTTCAGTTACTAGTTAAAAATTATTTAAAAAGAAGCTTTTTACACACAAAATGAATGAAGAGTTTAAAAATTAGGATGTTTTGATATATATTAAATTACTTAACAGTTTATACAAGTCCAGCTAGTAGAACTACATCCGTTAGTCTAATTGACAGAAATGTAATTGGCAACTTTTTGGTATTAGTCTTTTTTCATGTAAAAACATTTTATGGTTCCAGCTTCCAGTCTAGTTCAACCTCATCCAACTACATTAATGTGTGAGGAATAATAATCTAATGATATCTATAATAGTATAACAGTCATAGGGGACATTTTTCTTTCTGCTTTGAGTAGGCTACTTTTATTTTTAATTGGCTACTTCTACATTTTCTTGCTTATAGCCTAGTTACATACTTTTACTTGCAGAGTATTTTTACAGTGAGGTATTGGTACTTTTATTTTTTTTTATAAAGGATCTGAATAGGCATATGTTAGGCTAGGGACCTGTAAAACTAACAACAACAGAGACAGAGGCGTCGAAAAGTCGAAAGGTATCAGAAGCAGGTCAGCATTAAGAAATGAATTAAGAATGTGGCGATTGAATATAAAACATTATTTTCATTTCACTCTTGCTAATGTTCACGGTTCTGTTCGACAGTCAAGGACTGATATTTGACCTGAGAACAGCATGAGCGGGTCAGACACATAATCATGTTGACACAAGCTCCCCTCCAGTATGAATCCCTCAGTACATCCACATAAGCTTGTCAGGCGTTTGTCAGTAGTTCATTGTGTATTTTGAACCATTCCCCTCAGTGACGGGTGTTGATGCCCTTCTGGTTTCTGTGACCCAGCGTCTGCGCTTGTCAGCTCGCATTTTTTGTTTCTGTTTTCTTTCTGTGTGAAGCTGACAGGAATCTCTTTATCAAAAGAACAATTTGTATTTTGTGACTCTCGACATCAACAGCTTTGACAGTGTACCAAAGGCTGAGACACATGGGATGTATTGTTGGCGAATACTAACAAATTCTAATATGTAAATTACACACGATGCTTGAAACAACATGTAAAATGTTTTTGTTGGACATCGTGTATCCTTAAATGTGCTAAGTTGACTTTCATAAGCTGCAGGAATTAATGGGCCACTAGAGCAAATCCTCTTTAAGCATGGCTGATTGTTTGTTGGCTTATATATTTTACTGCTTTGTTAAGAAGATGAAAAGTTGCTATAAATGAAACTTATGGCTCAGATTAATCTTTTAAAATGTGTCAGCTTTTGTGACACGGGGTCACAGAAATCACAGAGAATGATTGAAACGATTGACCATGAACGATAAAAAAAACAAAAGTCTGACATTTTGATCATCTAAAATCCTCTGCACAGCAGTGTAATTTGGACAGATGCTGGTATAACACTCCCGCAACTCTCAGGAGGGAGAATCTGAACCTAAACCAGCCCAGTTATCCTCTAGTGTGGGGCCAGCTTAACCACATTGGACATGACGTTAATGAAATTAACCAGTACTTACTAAATTAATTCACGAGCACAAAAGAATTAAGTCAAAAATGACTTGTTCAGTAACACACAGTTGGACTGCGTGTCCTGCCTCCTCCCATTTTAGGATATTTCCTCTTAAATATTTAAATATTTATATATATACTTTTTCATGTTCTAGCATCTTTCCTGTATATCTTTGACCTGCCGCTCAACGGTAGGGTTAACGCTGTTTAATGTTGCCTAAATTTTTTTCCAAATCAAGCATTTGCTCACTTTTCCAAGTAAAATGTCCTTATAACTATTATACTGCTTCAACAAGCACAGTTTTCCCCCTGGGGTGGTTGGATGCGCCTACTCAATCCGCCATTTTTTTTGTGAAAAGTGTAAAGAATCATGGGTCATTTTGCATATGAAAACTAATGAGGAAAGTTCTGGATTTCAGATTGAAGGTGCAATCTCTCTCTCTTACTGTTAAATCCATAACAATGTGTCACTGAAACAACCCAAATTCTTGTTTTGGAGCCTGGACACTGTGAAGCTCAACACCAAAGGAAACAAAGTGAACTCCAGTGAACGTTGGGTTGTTTAACATTTCTGTCATGTCTCCACACCTTTTTGTTTCTGTCTCTGTGATGTTCTGACAGCAGAGTCTGTTCCTTTCATTACATTACAGTGTCTTGATGAAAGGACAAGTCATTTTTCTGTCAAGTAGCTCTCTCTTCTAATGACATCAGTTTCCTGTGGTGTTGTTGGAGCAGAGACGAAGATGAAATGATTTCAAAGCCTGCTTCACCAGGTATTTATATTATTACTATTTCTTTGACAGGAGCAGGAATACTTGAGTTAAGTGCCTCGGTCAAAGGCAGATGCTGAAGGAGGAGTCACTATTCCTCAGTTCCCCTGACCTCTGCTTTGCTGAGAGCAGAACATGGACCAACAAGTCTTTAATTTAAGCCCTTAATTACCCGGTACCAGGCAGGATGATCATTTTTCACGCAAAATGCGAATGAGAAATCCATGTCCGATCCTAGTATTTTTGGTCACCCTATGCATGCCACACACCTCTATGAAGCTAGGAGGCTCAGCCAGAATCAAACACCAAACATCTAAATTAACTTATACTTTTAAATTAAACTTATATCAACACATAGGTCACTCTGTAATCACTGTACACAGCTGCATTTATTGCCATCTAGATATCTCTTATCTCATCCTACACCGCAGTCCGACCACTCTAAAGAAAGTTCAGCTTCAGCTTCAGTCCAAAAACAGCTGTTTTGTGTATAAAAATAATTGTGGCCGCCATTTCAGATATTATGCAATCCATCTGAGCTCTTAAGTTTCGTTTTCGCCAGAGACTGCAGCAGAGGAAGCGTTGCTTTGGAACAATCGGTCTTTATTGTTGTCTGCTGGACGACCCGTAGCTACACAGACATCCAATATATCAAACGATTCGTCTCCTCAAGACATAGAGATAGAGACCACTTACAGCGCTGTAGGAATAATTTAGGTAATAACTGTCAAATTTACAGCTACAGCTGTATTCCAGGTGCATCAGAAGATATTCAGTTGTATTATAATCTACAGGATGATGGTTTGGATGGTGATATTGCTATTAAAACATTTTATTTGAATTGAGTTGATTTGGTAAGTTGTCCTTGATTTTGTTCTTCTACCATGGGGAAGTAGGCTACATAGTTAAATGGTTTCTCTTTAGTTTAGTTTGTTTTATCGTGTGATATAAATGATCAGGAGTCTGAACAGGGTGTTGTATTGTAATTGACCAGATTCTCTATGACCTTTCTATGTCTAACTGCCTGCCCAGTTCATCTGCTCAGTGCTGCTTGATGAGGCTCCGATAAACATAGACTCGCTGCATATTCTGGGACGCTTCTGCAACGGGCTACAGCACATCTGGTGGAATCATAAGCATCAGAGCCCCAGACTCAGGCGTCTTTGCTGAGGAGGTTGAGGTTAGAGTCCCAGAGACTTCAGCCATCTTTACCTTCAGCCCTGTGCGTCCAAGTCTTCTCACAAGAGTGGTCTGCCAACAATCCAAATGTGATGGCATTTCTTGTTGGAATAAACATTTTGAAGTGAACACTTGTATTTCTGTGGGTTTAATTAAATCATCTGCAGATGCTCACAGTGACACACATACACCAGGGCACATAAAGGCTCAGCTTAGAGAGTTATTTATCAGGGTCAGGGTCAGTTACATGTTGTCACTAAAGTCGGAACTGTACAGTAAGCAGAGATGATTTGTCTGTTATTCTACAGATACGACAGTCCTGGGATACAGGCAAGACTTGTGTGTCTCTATGAATGGCATTGTTGGTCCACCACTTTGGCCCAGACTGAAATATCTATTTTATATATATATATATATATATATATATATATATATATATATATATATCATGAAATTTGGTCAGCATGAATTGTAGGAACTTTGGTGATCCTGTGACTTTCCCTCTGGTGCCACCGTATGGTTGAGCAATTTGGTATCTGTCAGGTTAACCAGAACACTTTTCAGTTCTGCCAGAGGTGATAAACTTGAGTACCAGCGATACACAAATATATAACAGGTCCACTTTCAGATCCAACCTGTATGTTTGCGACCTTTTGTCATTGTTGTACTACCAGGCATTTGGGAATACCTGGTGAGAGAAACACGAGATTACAGGCGTGTAAATTATGAAATTTTTTGGTACTTTCTTTTACGTGACGTGCTGTGACTTCATTTTACCTCATTTTATTTTAATTTAAATTGCATGTTAAGCTGTTGGTGTATGTGCTGTAAACACAAACGCCTTGCTTTGCTGTCAACAAAATCCACTCTAGCTAATTAGCTTGCATGCTAACCAGATAAAACATGGTACAAAGCCCCTTTACTCTCCTTCCTCCTCCCCATCTAACTTCCTGTCTGTATCAGTGTTTGTTTCTGTTTGTGCGGAGCTGCAGGGGAACTTTGTCATCACGGCGGTCGTAATTGTCTTTGTGTTAGAACAGTACAAAACAGAAAAGATGTAAATAGACGTTTAATTAGCCGGGAGAGAATCTGTTTTGCACATGAAAAGGTTCGGCAGTGAACGCACAGCGAGATCAGACAGAGCACACACATGGACGCACATAAACACAAATGCATAAAAACAAAGGTAAATGAAAGAAGACGCTCATGTCGAAGGGATAATTCACCTTCAAACAAAATACGCCCAGTGATCATCCTGTTTCATTAAATGTTTGGAGACATGAAGAGAGCTCTCAAGGTAAAACACTACAGATGTTTACCAGAGAAAACAAAATGAACCTGATCATCTATTGAAGCAGCGCTCTGATTTACACTCATACAGTCACACATATCACACATGGATGCTGCCAAGTGAAACCTGAGCATAACATTCCCATATGGTCCAGGTTTTCTTCTTCTTCTTTACCTTCTGTGACACAGAATTAGGTTGAGAATTAGCTCAAAGAGGGCTTGTTTTCCTGCTTAAATAAAATATGCATGTTTCCAACATATCTGGCCACAAACACAGCTTAACTGAATAAAAGAGCTTATTTTAAACCTGCAAAACATGTTCAGACTTGATCTACTGTGGGAGTGCCTCATTTAAAACACATTCCTCACGCAAAAAACCCCACTAAATATTTCATCATTCTTTCTGATATTTGGCTTCTTAGTGGTCCTTCAAAGCCTTCTGGTGAGTCAAACAAGCTTGATTCATGAAAAGGGGATTTGATGAGAAGGTGTGCAAAATGTCATATTAAACGGTCCAAAATCACAGAAATTACATATCAGCATTTGCAAGATAAATGTTCAATATAAGTAAATGAGGAGGTCACATTCACGGTAGCTCCAAACCATGACAATATTTTTAGACAAAAAGAGTGATGGGGAAAGAAAGAATGTGTCGCACCTTTACAATCAATTGAACTTTAAAAAAGATGTTTCCTTAATGCTTTAAGGAAACACACCAGCCACACACAAAAACGCAGTTATCATAACTGCATTGGCACAAGAAGCACACAATCTTGTCCTTTTGATTTGTTTGTTTTTCCGGGAGACTAATGCACTTCCCTTCCGAGACAGAGCCATGTACAGACCCTGCAGCTCAATTAGAAGAAAGGTGTATTTATTGAAGAATAAGAACCGTGTGCTGAATAATTCAGTCATAGTGAGTGGCTGTTTGCTGTTTTGAAGCCGGCTTTGTAAAGAAGCTCAGTCTTCAACTGGCCCTCTCAGCTCTGTGTCTTCTGTCACTGTAAACAGTGTGTAACAGCCAACATAGAGCTTCATTTATAAAGCTGTGCTCATACATCAAGTTAAACAACTATGAGCTCCAAGATATCGACTGCAACCGAAACCAGTAATAAACAGACCCCTCAGTACATGGGCATGGAGAAATAATGAATGCAGTTACTTAATACACATTAAATTAAGCTCTGCACTAATTAACTCATTAATGAGGACCAATTAAAACAGAAAGAAACAGACTAGCAGTGAAACCACAGCTTTCAGGAAAACACGCAAGATAACCCTACCTGTCAGTTATTCACCAATAATACAACCTGTTTTAATTTATGCATGAAGAAAAGAGGTGCAGAAGTCATTAAGTCACATAAAGGTTGTTTTACAGGCTATTTGTTAATCAAAATTATAAGAATAAGAACAGCAGCAGTAATTATAATGATAAAGTAGATATTTTGGAACAGAAGAGAAGCGATGGCACAGAGGAGCTAAGGGGCCGCAGAATTAGCAGCTAAGGCCAATGTAGTAGGCTGAAAACAAAATACAGACCATCAGGGAAGCACATGACTGGGCAGCAGAGAACTGGAATATAAATGCTAAGCAAATTCCAATAATGTAAAATGGCAGTGTGACAGCGGGTGCATCCAACGCTGTGCTAAAAAACAAACAAGGTTCACTGAGCTGCTCCGGGCTCGAGAAGAAAAAAATCAACTGGAGGAACAACAATGCACTCATATATATGTTGTGACCCTGCACACACAGATACACACTCACTTATAGTAAGCTATAAAACACTGTTTAGGTGGCTGCACATGTGAGGAAGTAGCTGATGAGCTTCGGGGCGTCTTCAGTGGACTTGGAAAAGTGAGTTCCTCCCCTGAGAATGAATCAAATGTGTTCAGTCCAAATTACAGCGTGCCAAAGCAGTGTGTCATCATAAGCCCTAATTATTCAACGTTAATTATGTGCTGCTCTCAGGACTAAGTAGAAAAGTTTCCATGAGTTACGTCCGCAACTATCGACAGCCAAGAATGAGAAAGTGAGTTTGTGATTTAACATTACTATCGTCTACAATACGGTTCAGATTAAAGGGTCAGCCACACCACAAAGATAAGATAAGTTGTTTGAAATCCGTCCGATGATGATGGTGTCTTCTCCAAAATTCACCACACAGTTGTCAACGTGTTGGGGGATGAAGTTGTGGGTGATGGCTGTGTAAAATTGGATCAGCACTTCCTTAGGCAGGTTGACGCCGGAAGAACATCTCTGGATGTTTCCACAGCAGACACAGGGCTGTTGAGTATTGTGATGGGGGGCAGAGTTGGGGGGGCTCCTCCTGAAGTCCACTGCCACAGTTTGAGTATTGAGCTCCAGGTTGTTCTGACCACACCAGAGAGCCAGATGATCAACCTCCTGTCTGTATGCAGCCTCATGCCGTCCCAGATGAGGCCGATGACCGTTGTGTGCCAACTTCAGAGTTTCACAGACGGGTCTCTTGAGGTGTAGTTGATGATGTAAAGGAAGAAGAGCAGGGGGGGCAACAGTGCTGATTGTCCGGGGTGCTGGATGTGATGTTCCCCAGCCTCACTTGCTGCCTCCTGTCGGTCAGAAAGTTTGTGACCACTGACAGGTGGAGGTTGGCACAGTTCCTTGAATGTGTCCCTGGAGGGTCGAGGTGTTGCAGGATGTAGTGCAGTTCGTAGTCAGGTGATGTAGTATAAAGTGCGAGAATGTCCACATAAGGAGGTGGATGGTCAGGTCAAACACATTCAGGACTCAGATCCTGATCCTGACACTGAGCCCCCCGGGGATGCGTGTTGAGTACTCTGCTCTACACTCTATACACCTATGACTGCACACCAACCCACAGCAATTACACTGTCATTAAATTTGCGGATGACACAAATGTGGTGGGCTGATGAGTCTGCCTACAGGGATGAAGTCCAGAAACTGACTGCGTGGTGCCACATTAACAACATGGTACTCAATCCCGCCAAAACAAAAGAACTGATTATTGACTTCAGGAGGAAGGAAGGAGAATATGCTCCTCTATATATCAAAGGAGACATGGCAGAGTGTGTCAGCAACTTCAAATTCCTGGGCACACAAATCTCTGAGGACTTAAAATGGACTGTTAACACTACCATGCTTGTGAAAAAGGCTCAGCAGCGCCTCATTATTTTATTTATTTTTTTAG
The DNA here is from genome assembly GCF_021292245.1 of Micropterus dolomieu. Taxonomy (NCBI): domain Eukaryota; kingdom Metazoa; phylum Chordata; class Actinopteri; order Centrarchiformes; family Centrarchidae; genus Micropterus; species Micropterus dolomieu. The sequence continues at coordinate 27,661,751 of NC_060156.1, read as the reverse complement.
AGTTTATTATTATATATATTAACTTTGCAATATTTGTTTTGATACATGGACTGTGCAATATCCTTTACTCCTGCTGATGTATCAAAAAATTGATCAGTGAACGAGGTTCAACACTGACTTGTTTTTTTTTAAGTTGAATAACGTTGGCTGTGTCCGAAAATCATCATTCTTTCACTACTCTCTATCTAGGAAGTTCTATGAAGATGGACTGGGCTCACCAGCAAAATGAAAACAACACTTTCGGACACTACTCGCGTCATTCTCTCTGCGCCGTTAATTACACCATTACTGTTGCACAATAGATGGTATATACCGCTTGGTTTGTGACCATTGGTTGTACACTACTTTTCACAGTGCATTCTGGGATAGTTATTATCCATGATATAGGGTATTATGATTCTCACTGTACATTCAGAAAGTAGGTGAGATGATTAATGGGTTACACAGTATTTCCGTCTGAAGTATTAAGTTACATAAAATGGTCATACTGATGAGTAAAAGTAATTTAAAACTGTACTTGGGGGAATGTACAACCCCTGAGTCTGAATCAACATTTAAATGCAGTGTATTATATAACGTTAGCTATTGTATTTGACATAACGTGACTAGACTAATCTCATCTCTCTCTCTTTTCTTGCTGGTGTTCATCTGCTAACCATCCTGTTATCCCCCACCACCATTTTGGCATTGTGTGTGTGTTTGTGTGTGTGTGTGTGTGTGTGTGTGTGTTTCTTGACCTTTTGCCCTGCTGTCTCACATCTGGCCAGCAGAGCCTGATAATGGAGCTGCCCTTTTGTTTGCATCTGTTTTTATTTTGTACCGGCTGGTCATGCAAGAGAGGAGGAGGAGGAGGAGGAAGGCTGATGATTTGAATGCCTGACTGTTGCTGCTGCTGCATCTCTGTTTTTGTTCAGGCTGCTTTGTGATTCGCTCTGCAGCTGAGAGACACACAAAAAGCAAAGTCTTCTATCTCATGCAGTTGAGCACAAATGGCTGAGCACAACACTGGCTATTTTCCACATGGGACTCTCTTTCACTCACTTTCTGCCCACATCCCTATCCTCATCCCATCTTCTATCTATATTAGAGGTTATTTTTGCTCAGGGCGACTGCCTTATCAAGGCGACCGTGAAGCCAGCGTCTGAGGAGTTTGTCATTGTTGTGTAAGACACGTTACACCCGCCCTAGTTCTCAGGGTAGAATGCAAGCTCCGATTATTAAAGCCTAAGCTGTGTCCAGAGCCCGTCAGAGGGCCTTATCTCTAATGGAATTCGACTACAGAGCAACATAAAACAGAATTTCTTCAGCCTTGTTTGATCTATTTAACCTTTTCTGTCATTTCGTGTCTGTTGTTGATTCACTTGTTCCACCATTATTTCATCCTGTAATCCATTATCTAACAGCCCTGCTGGCAGGGGGTCTAGTGAGGCTAATGTGGAGCTTTGAAACTGGAAAATAGAACAATGGTGTGTGCTGGTGCATCACCGGTGTAATTATGAATTGTCACTAAACACAAAGTTTTGTTCTAACCTATTGGAATAAGGTCAAACCTGTAACCGCTTAGCCTAAACCTAAAGCAGCTGAGGGCTACATAGAAGGTTAAAGTAGTAGCGCTCAGCTAAACGTTACCATCTTGTACTTTTTACTTCACTACATTTGTCTGACAGCTTTAGTTACTTTTCAAATAAATATTTTTTTTACATACAAAACATTCAAAAAGGTTTTAAAATATGTATAATACCGAACAGTTTATAAAAGTACAGCTAAAAACAATAAGTCCAAATTTTTTTATTGTACGAAAATTACTTGGCAACTATTTTGACAATAGAAGTCATTTCTCATGTAAACACATTTCATGGTTCCACGCTTCACAAATGGGAAAATTTGCTGCTTTTCTATTCATTGATTAATTTATTGTTAATAATGTTGAGGTTTGGGAAAACCAAGCAAAGTGAAGGTGTCACTTTGGGCTTTGGGTAACTGTGATGGCATTTTCCGACATAAAAACCGGAGATTACAAACACATGAAAAAAAAATAAATATGGACACATTTATTTGAAGGGGTGGTTCACACTGAATCTTTTCATTATTCATGGTCTTCAGAGGATATCCATCAGAACGCTGAACTCATCCCTTTGGTTGCCTCCTCATACATCGGCACGGCAATTATTGTTACACGTTGTGAAGTGTATTGTCTATTTGTTGTTTGTCCTGTATGTACGTGATGGAGAGCTTAAACAAACATACTATAATGAACATAAATTCCACCAGCACTGTCATGTGGCTAATAAAAAAATATAATCAAAAATACCTGAAGGGTAAACTACACTTTGTCACTTAAATAGTGTGGCGTGTAATGAGCATCGCAGCCTCTAGCGGCTTAACGGCGGCTTGTTTGTTTAGGAGCGAGACATTTTTAGTCTTGGGGACTGTGTGTGAATAAGTGGGTGCCAGCATTGTGTAGAGCCCAGCAGTTCTTACAGGTTGTACTGCTGTTATTTCTGTCACTGTACTTTCACCTCGTCAGGTTCGTTACCAAACAGCTCTGGCGTGATGACTTCTTCTCTATTTCCATCCACTTCACTGCTTGAATCAATCACTTGGCAAAAACATTGGACTACAGAAATAGTATAAACAAAAATATCACACAATCAGGATGAAAAGAAAAACTGCAGCCATTACTGTTCCCTCACTGGCACCAACAGAGATTTATTATTGTATGAAATGACACCATATTACACGCTGCTTTCTCTTGGCTCACCATATAAAGTTTACAGAGCGCGTTGAAACTTTAAAGCAATACTTGAGCTTTTCTCAAGTGTTCTTTTCACCCAGATCTTCTCTGCTGGTCTGGGATTCAAACTTGCAACTTCAGAAACTGCACCTACAACCAACTACGTGATGTGATCCAATCTACTGCACTATGGTGAAAGCTCCTGTTGCAATAGAAGTAGAAAACCTTAATAATAATTTCATATTTGGTAGGAATATATACCAGTCATTATCTCCACCAAAGGCTTAAACATGTATGAAGTGGGTGAGATAAAGACATGTAACTACTACTCTTTTATATAATTTTGGTATGGTACACAACATGGCCAAATGTTTGAGGACACCGGAATGTAGAGTTTGAAATAAGCACCTGCCAAATGGGGCTAAAGATGTACAACAGAAAGACACATGTAGTAAAGTCAGCCGAGGAAATATCTATGGGGTTGGTTCAAAACAAAACACACCAGTGAGTGACCCTGAGTGACAGCCAAGAGAGTTAGAGTATTAGACACTAAGGGAGGTAACTCAAAAAATCACTAAGCTTATAATATTCAGCAACTTCGCACAGCCATTGAAGAGGAGTGGACCAACATTCCACAGGCCACAATCAACAACCTGATCAATATGCGAAGATGTGTTGCACTGCGTGAGGCAAATGGTGGTCACACCAGATACTGACTGGTTTCCGGACCCCCCCCATACAATGAAACAGCACACTTTCGAGTGGCCTTTTATTGTGGCCAGCCTAAGGCACACCTGTGCAATCCCCATGCTGTCTGATCAGCATCTTGATATGCCACACCTGCGAGGTGTCTCCTCAAAGTCTTCAACGACCTCCTCACTTCTGCTGACACCGGTTCCCTCAACATCCTTATTCGTCTTGACCTGAGTGCAGCCTTCGATACTGTGAGCCATAACATCCTGCTCACCAGACTCCAAGACCTTGGTATCGAAGGTACTGCACCCACCTGGCTCCGTTCCTACCTTTCCAACAGATCCCACTTCATCTCTCTTCATAACCACACCTCTGCTACAGTCACAGTCAAGGTGTTCCCCAAGGCTCCGTACTTGGCCCCCTTCTCTTCATCATCTACATCCTCCCCCTTGGTCAGATACTCCGCCACTTCAACCTGAACTTCCACTGTTATGCTGATGACACCCAGATCTACCTCAGCACCAAATCCCCCCACAATCCCCCCCTCTCCCACATCAACTCCTGTCTGTTAGCGAGTAAAACCTGGATGCAACACAACTTCCTCAAACTAAACAGCAATAAAACAGAATTCCTCCTCATAGGCTCCAAATCCACTCTCTGCAAAGCCAATAACCCCACTCTCACCATCGACGGCACCATTGTCTCCCCAGGCCTTCAACCTCGATTCTACCCTCTCCCTTGAGTCCCACATCCGTCATGTCATTAAAACTTCCTTCTTTCACCTTCGAAATATTGCCAAAATCAGATCCTCACTCACACCCTCTGCTGCTGAAAGACTCATTCACGCCTTCATCTCTTCACAGCTGGACTATTGCAACTCACTACTCCTTGGTATCAGCTCAACCTACATAAAAAGACTCCAACTGGTCCAGAACTCAGCCGCACGACTGCTCCATATCCTGGCACCACATCACTCCTGTCCTAAAACAACTACACTGGCTTCCCATTTCAACGGATCACATACAAAATCCTGGTCCTCACCTACAAAGCCATTCACCACCTGGCCCCTTCATACCTCAATGTCCTCCTCTCCCCCTACCAACCTTCGCGGTCCCTCAGATCCACCTCAGCCGGTCTCCTCTACGTCCCCAAGTCCAAGCTCAGCAGTCTTGGGGAAAGAGCCTTTTCCAGGGCAGCTCCCAGGCTCTGGAACTCCCTCCCCCATGAGATCCGCACCTCTGAGTCCCTCACCATTTTCCAGTCCCGCCTTAAGACCCATCTCTTCTCCTCTGCTTATCCCTAGCTGTTTATTTTATTTATTGATTTATTTATTTTATTTTTTTTGTCATGTTTCTTTATCTGCTCTGTAAAGCGGCTTTGAGTTCGTAAAAAGCACTATACAAATTCAATTTATTATTATTATTATCTCGGCAAAGGAGAAGGGCTCACTAACACAGATCTGTGAACAAAATTTTTAGAAAAAAAGGGCCTTTAATGTACATTGAGAAAGGCTTAGATCTTTGAGTTTAGCTCATGATGAATGGGGACAAAAACATGGTTGGTTAACATGTCATGTAAAATAATTAATTAATGTGCTAATCTAACAGCCTCCACTTCTGGTTTCATTCTTTCCACCAGAATTTGGAACCTGGCTGCAGGGATTTGCTCCCATTCAGACTACTATACTGGCTCCCTGTCGCTGCTCACATTCAGACACTGGCCTACAGGGCAGTGAAAGGAACTGCTCGTTCCTTCCTCCATTGTGGCCATTGCCACCAATGCACTCCTCTGCCTCGGGACGACTGGCTGCCCTGGCTCCTCTCTGTTCCGAAATGAACTCCTAACTGATGTCCGGACAGCGGAGTCGCTGCACAACTTTGACGGCAGGCTGAAAACCCACCTTCTCATATTGCATCAACACAACACAACAACAAAAGAAGAAAGAAATAGTGTGTGGTGCTGTTCTCTAACATAGCTGTTTACTTGGAAGTCTTGCACGTCCAATTCTTGATTACATCTAGCTCGTGTTCCTTCTGAGTTTGAATGCGGTTGAAAGCATCTGTCAAACAAATGTGATGTAACAAGAGCCTCAGTGAGGTCCAACTGGTGTTGGGTGATCAGGTCTGCCTCACAGTGAGTGTTCATCACAAAAGTGTTGGATGGGTTTGAGGCTGGGGCTCTGTGCAGGCCAATCAAGTTGTTCTACACCAAAGTGGGAAAACCACTTCTTTATGGAGCTGCCTTGATAATGGGGACACTGTCATGTTGAAACTGGAAAGGGACAAACAGAAACTGTTGACACAACGTGGAAAGAACTCTTTTGTTTATTCTGTTGTAGCATTTAGATTTCTCTTCATTTGAAACAAAAGGCCAAGTCAAAACCATAAGTCCCAGACCAAACGTATACAGGGGTGTCCACATTTTCTGTTCCTGTCAACACATGACTGAAACAAGCTTTGCATTGGAAAAAATACTCTATGTACCAACATGAATATACTGAACAGATGGGAGTGGCAACCAGGCGAAAATTCCTGATCCATACTGTTCATTATACTGACAGATGTTTCTATTATTTTGTCCACCCCATTCAAATCAACGAGTGTGGGCTAAATAACAGAAACACCTCTCTGTATATTGTAATAGAGTTTAGCAGCAGCACAAACTGCACTCTCCAGAGTGATCATAAAGCTGAATCAATACTGAAAGGAATGTACAAATAAAATTACCCAGGTGGCATAGTCGGTCACTTACTTTCCCTCAGTCACCCCATACATATCCTATCAAGCTCAACAAAGCCACAATGGATAATCAAAGAAAATAACCCCAACCACACCAATGGAATATCCAAAAAGACAATGCCACAGCATTTGACTGACAGGTGATCTCCTACAAACAGATCCAGAGAGTAACCTGATTTTCTGTTTTTGGCTTCTTATGAGATAACTTGACAGGCACAGGGTTTAAAGCCAGCACTTGTGTGAAAATTGAAGAGATGTGGATTTGGATTGTGAGTGAATCAAAGAGGAATAGAGAAGAAACAGAGCCTAATGTTTTAAGTAAATCTCATCCTGCGCAGCTGCCCGTCCACAGAAAGAGGACAAAACCCAGAGGGCTTTGAAACAGAAGGGTTTGTTTTGCTTTTGTCATACACCCTCTGAGAGGAAAACTAATAACAAGGGAGAAAGGGAAAAGAAGGCAGGAGTGATGGATAGATGGTGGGGTTAAGATCTCCAAAGTAAGAGGAAAGAAAATGAACCTGCTGCAGACATCAATACCTTAGAGAGGAAGGAGAAAATGAGTATTTCAACCCAAAATTCAGAAAAATCATTAAGACATTAAGTTATTTCTGTGCTTCTAAAGAGGAGAGGTGAGACCAAACCAGGAACAGAGATTAGAGCTGGCAAACTGGGGGGACTCGGCAAGCTTCCACTGAACTCAAACTGGAATACTCTGTTCCCAAAGGTCCTCTGTTTTTCAGTTGCCTCTAGTGACCAAAGGACCGACATTACCGAGCAACTGAATTACAAAAGCCCCGTCCTGAGTGGAGAGAGCAGAGTTTGCTTTTTTCTAAAAGCAAACTCTGGCTTCCATTTGGGAGAGCGTCGCGTGTGTGTGTGTGTGTGTGTGTATAGAGGTTTGCAAGTGCACATCAAACAGGCTTATGTCCAGTTCACTTAAACACTTAAGGTGTTTGTATTCTCCCGCAGCCGGCATCTCAAGATATCAATCAGCACAGGCTGACTGCAGTTTGATGTAAAGTGACATTAGACTAAAGGTTACTGAAGACTGTTATCACAGCTAAAAGAGAAACTGTTGAGAGCTTCCCTAGAGTTACTGCCAAAGAGACACCATTTGGTGAAAAGTGGCTAATCCCTGCAGCCACACAGACTGATCCTACGGGATGCTAGCTGTACTCCACCTCACCCATGATGCTGAAATACACAAGTCAGTGGTCAGCTCTTGTAAAGTCACTTTGCAACAAGTCTGTCAATTTCTGCAGGTGCTGCTGTTGTTTGCTGCTATACCTGAGATGTCCATTGCTATAGTACATTTAGGATTAAAGGACAAAATATATGGTCTTTCTTTTGTGCAAATATATGTAGTGAAGTTAATATGAAGCTTCAGCGATCTGAATTAGTCAAATCAAGTTGGTATCTTCCAATCTTGTTAGTTCAAAATACCCTTGTTCCGTTCCCCCAGATAGTGTAGAGCTGCAGTGGAGGGACAGCAACACAAAGAGGGAATTATCTGCTAAAATGACATAGGTAGTCATAATGTCATAGGTAGGCTGAGTGCAGTGGCTGAGAGCAGAGGCATGGACCCAAATGCAGACAAAAGATGAAAAAGTAGCAGTTAAAAATAAAGGTTTATTAAAGCAAACTAAAAAGGCTTATGTGGAAGCCCAGGGCTAAAATTCCTAACAAAACTGAATCCAGAACAGGCAAGCAGTAATCCAACAAGGTAGAGAATAATTCAACTAACAGCAAAGTAATCCAGAGTGCAGGCAGAGCAGATCACTCAGCATTGACAAAGACTAAACAGAAAAAGCCAGCATTTAAACACCAGGTAACGAGCAGGGTGGGAAGCACCGCTGAAACACATCAGGACTAAAAATAAGAAAACAGGAAATGAGACAGAACTGGTGAACTAAACTGAACATGAGAATAAACAAGTCAGGACAAAAGAATCACAGAACGCCAAACCATAAAACAGACTAAAGGGGAAAAACGTGAACACAAAACCCCATTCCTAACACTGTAACTTCAGACGATACTCACTTGATTTGACTAACTCAAACATGTGAAGCATCATGTGATCAACCTCATTGTGCAGAAATACACTACCCAGGACTTTGTCTCCTGTCACTTACACTGGAAGCATGTTAGGAAGATATCTTTTAATGTCCAGTATAAACCAGTCCAGTATAAACAGGAGGGATGATTACAGCAAGCAATAACAGCAGGCGTCACTGTGGCATTGTTTCATTGTGTGGCATCTTGGCATAACTATCTCTTTTAATTTGTACCGTACTGGTTGCTGGCACCTGTTGACTGTTTTTATAGTCATACAGAGCAAAACCGAGGAAAAAAGTGATTTCAAACCAACGCACATGAGATTTTTAACAATCCTGCTGAACTTCCAACACAAAAGAGAATAAAAGAAAGATATAAAGAAAGACCAAAGAAAGAATTACATCCCCAGATCCTATTTGTGAGTTCCCTCACAATCAAGTTTGCCAACTTTAGCTAAGCTTCTCTCAAGGATTCTGCCAGTTCTATGGCTCCTAAACTTTTCACACTGCAAATAAATTTATCTCAAGTGAGTGAGATTATTTCTGCTTCCATAGCAGCTCTGCCTCTGACAAATGTTGACACTTGCCAATACTAAATATGATAAACTGCAATAATCTGCTTACATCTATCTGCGCTGACGTGGTCACAGTCTGCAGTTTGCCTTCCCCCTAAAATGAACAATTGTATTTTATTGTATTTCATTGTAATACAAGGGGTCGATCTCTTCAGGGAAAATTAAACTTAACAAAATATGCAGGAACCATCTGTTACAAGGAGCCAATGACAATACAAAGCTCTTAACTATCATGGGTGCAAATTGTAGTCAAGTGAAACCCAAAAGTTATCCAGGCTCTTTAGAGCAGTGAAAGCAGTGTCAGGAGGATTGTGTAAGGTGAGAAAGCGCATCAGTCTGTCATCTTTATTTTGACAGCTTGTCCCCAGGGGTTATGCACGACAAAAAGAAGCCAGGGGCGAGGAGAAGCAAACCAAAACTGCACAGTAGGAAAGGTATTTGTTTCCTGTAGTTTCAAGTATAATAGGTAGGAAACGGGCTCTTTGTCCACAGGGACCACACAGCCACAATGCTAGGTCAATCCCAAACTCCCAACGACACTCTCTAAATCATGACTGGCCCACCTGCCAAAGAGGCCATCCAAGACTAACACATCAGCCAACACTTACCAGCATGTATTTGACACACTCAGTATGCCCCGTCACATCAGATAAATTACTGTACTTCCTCACGGTAGTAAAATAACTGAGTGACTCAGCAGAGAATAACCCTGAAAACACTGACGACAACAACAGCAGCTCATAATGTGTTCCCACATGAGATTCATAAACTGATGAACTTTGGTGTGATACCGTGCTTGAAATGGGAAAAAATAAGGGTCAGTATTATTATTGTTCACATGTTGGTGTGTGTATCCTCCCTCCCACACAATATTTATATTAAAACAATAAATTTAGAACCACAGATGTAAAACAGGACAAGGGGAATGTGTGATCTCAGGAGGAGGTCTAGAAGGAGCACATACTGGCACAATGGCATCCTGACTCTGCTAAGGCTAAGGCTACATCTTCACTATGACATTTCGGAGTTTAAAAACGGAAACCATCCCCGTCCTCAGAATTGATCTTCATCTATATTAACACGAGATTTGTGTTTTTGCTTTGCGTGACTAAGACCCAATCAGGAAGCCAAATGTGAGTGTCTGTGTCATCGTTTATTTAAAGCCCTCCATTTTTGCCCGTCTGCACTAAAACACTATACCCCTAAATATTAAAACGAAAACAGAGTCAGCAGCGTTTTCAAACTTCTCAGTTTTAGGTCTTCAGATTTTTCCGCTTAAGTCTGGACAGGAGGTGGAAACGTAGCAGAAAGTCAGCGTTAAAAAAACTTAGAAGTGAGGATGTAGCCTCAATCTGTCCACTGCAGAGGCTCTATCCACAACCTGGACTAGTAACTAGTACAAATGAGTGTATTTGTGCAACACAGCAGTTTAATACACAACTAACATTTATACATTTTTGTAGGTTTTGTTTTTCATTAAATCCTTGTGCAAGAACAATGCTCACCATGGTGGTTAGTCTCTAATTTGTTTATGCTAAGTACAAACCCTGTGATGGACTGGCGACCTGTCCAGGGTGTACTCCGCCTTTCGCCCGATGTCAGCTGGGGTTCGCTCCAGACCCCCCCCGACCCTGTACACAGGATAAGCGGTTGACGATGGATGGACAAACTCATCAATAATCACAAACATTTGTGCAAAACAAAGTTTGCACATCAACCTTTTTTTAATGTCCTCACCCCATCCAGGCGGCGATTGGTCGGTTCAAGGTGCAGATTCAGGAAGCAAACTTTTCTGGAGAGTTTATGTGCACTGATGCTTGAAATCAGGACAGTTGTGTAGTCTTGTTTTTCAGTAAATAAAAAGTGAAAAGGTACAAGGCTGTCTACATAAAAACTTAAGTTGAGACGTTAACTGCAATGCCATGGTGAGTTTCAGTAAAAACATCAAATTACAGAGCCATGTGTGCTACTAACGCAGGGTGGAAGTGAAAAATTTCGCTGTTAAGAAAAGTGATTTTACAATCTGCAGCTTAAATGAATGAAACCATCATGAAATGATCCAGGAGAGTCGAATGTTTCTAAGTAGAGGAACATTTTTATCAGAAGAATATTTTGAAAAGGGGAATTTATACTGAGGATTTCAAATCTTCCTTAATGTGATATATATAATATTTGCAATGTTAACGATCTTATAGCTTTATGTCCTGACCACCAGTTGTAATCATTTCAATTTTTGTTTAAGAGAAATCATGTTTTGCCAGAGATTTTGGCTCAACATACTACAACACCCATGAGCTTCAGCTGCTGTTGCTTTGAAGTGGAAGCTGGTCAGAGGTGTGAATCAGAGCGGGAGTGAATTAACTCGTCATCCGTGCAGTTAAAAAATTAAACATGGCGTCAAAGTAGCTAAAATTAATTTAAAACAATCTGTCTGGGACCTTTTTCTGATACAGTGGCTCATTGTTGCTGATTCAAACTGCAGAGTTTTCATGTTGATTCAGGTCATAGAGGAGCTCCAACTGTTGGTCAGGTAACATTGTTAATGGGACAAAGAATAGGACTTTTACTTCTGGAACAAGAGGCACCAGTAAAATATCTCTCACTTCACAGATCTATGTTGCTGGCTAAAGGCTCGTGCAGATTACATAACTTTCAGCGTCGGCAGATCACGTGCTGTTCAGACACAACTTCCCATCTCGTGACGGGATCTTGAAGTTATTGTGGCGTTCACATGTGACCGGTCGGTGACAGGAGGTAACACACTACACAGGCTGACAACAACTCCGTCCCCCGACGACTCTTTCTGGTCTCCAAACCACGTTTTGTCAAAACTCACAGGAAGTGACACGAGAAATGACGCAAAACTACACACAAAAGAGGAAATTATGAAGACAAAGAATCTGGGTGAAAGAATGGATTAGCACATGCTGGCAGCAGGGATTGTCAGAGCTACAGAGACAATTAGAGGTGAGTAAAAAATGTTTTGTAGTGAAAAAGTAGCTGCCTGCTCTCACTGGCTGGATGTGGATGTCGAGTCGGCCGACTCCTCCAGATATTTAGCATGTTAGATATCTGGCTGGCATCTGTGATGGCGAGCCGTTTTTATGCGTCCTTGAGTAGTTCACCTATAAAAATTGGCGACCGCCGATCGATTACTGATTTGCTCCTGATCACCATCAACTGTCGGGACAGTTGGCGAGTGGCAAATCGGGCTTAAAATTGTGTAGAGTGACCTTGGATTAACTGATGTCATGCGTCACTAGCCACACCCATGGTTCTCATAGCCATACAGCCATGTTTGAGACTTTAAACCTAACTGACAGTTGATGATCTTCCCATCTTCAGGCGCCTCACTGTGTGTGTTATGAAACATAGCAGAGCAAAAAAATAGAATTTTCCCGAGATGAATTAATAAAGTTCTTTAAAGTTGAACCTGTGAAATTTATTCAGGTGACATGATTAAAGTTCGAGCTTGGGTTTTTTCTGCTCTGCTGCCTGTAATCATCAAGCACTGATGGGATTGGACGACACTTCTGGGATCCTAACAAAATAAATCTCTTTTATTTAACTAGAACTGTATCCAAAATGAGGTGATCAAATTCATTGTGCACTGCAGCAGCAGATCATTTATCTTGGAACATGTACAGAAAACTGCAGATTTATGTTCCAACTTTTCAGATTGCAGAAAGAAAGTGTGGCAGAGGTCGTCTGGCTGAGGCTAGTGGAACAGACGCTTAGCTTAAAAACTTAACTGCAGTAACTTTCCTAAACGTTTAAACGTTCTGCTGCTAGTGTTAATACTTAAGTAAGTAACTTGTCCTGTCTTACCTTAGTTATCTTATTCAAAACATAGTAAACATGACCGACTACGGTGAAATCTTTTGAATCAAAGTTGTCTGTGTGCAAATGCTTTTCCTGATCATCTTAATTATTATGTAATGTAATAAAGACCCAGTTCTATATGTATGTGATTTTATGTTAATGTATTATTGAAACCCTGTGTTGCTGCTGTTCTTGGCCAGGTCTCGCTTGCAAAAGAGGTTGTCAATTGGACAAACCTGGGAAAATAAAAGTTAAATAAAAAAATATTCATTGTCACATATGCCTATAGTCTAATACAAGATCGCATATAACCTCGCTCATTATTTCAAGCCTTTCCTGAGCCGATTAATGACCCCATTAATAATCTAATATTCACAAACTCAGCCGTGGCATCAACCACAGACTCATCTATGACCTCATTAATAACCATCAATATCAACCTCGCTCATGACCACCGTCGCATTTTAGAAGATCACTCCGCTGCCGTGATATTCTCGTTACGCCCTCTCACCCTGAAACAATGCTGTTTGCTCTGAGTCACTAAATGAACGTGAAACACCGAGGCCGTGTAATATCATGAGACAATAATTGCAGCGTGTGTGTTTATGTTTGGCGTCGGCGTGGCTAATGAGTTCTTTTGTCTTCTCATTAAAGACCGGGGAAGGCGAGTAATAATCACTGGAGGTCGTTCTTTTGAAAGCACTCTTCCCTCTGACTAATTTACCGCACTTGTTCTCATGCAAATGAATTTGCCACTTAGGGCTTAAAGCTCCTAATGCGAGCAGCGGCTCGTGACATTTGCGCCGACACAGGGAAGCTCAGGGAGAAGAGCGAGGATCAGCTGAGGACGGTGGAAGGTGTGTGTTTAAGGGAGGGTGTGTGTGTGGTGGGACAGTGACAGACTGATAAACAGAGAAAATGAAGCAAAGCACAGGATACATTCAGCTGACTGACAGGAATCAGCAGGAGACTGACTGGGAGAGAAGAGGGTAGAGCTGCAGGTTCCAAACTTGTTGTTCCTCTGACTGTAAATTCATACTTTAAAGACAGCCCTGCAACAGTAATGGAGCATTGGATTTATTGATTGCTGTCCGGAACAAAAAGAAGCTTCTTAAATAAATGACCCCTTCCTTTAAAAGCAGCCACAAGCTCTGGCTAAAGTCAGCACAAAAGTGTCACCACCAGTGATTGCCTTCTATTTATCATGCTGATTCTATTTATTATCTCACACTGATGGGTCGTGCTGTTTTGTACAGTGTGTTTACTGTTCTGTGGTTGTTTTTCGTCCACCTTCCCAGCGACAACAGATGCAAATTAGCTGCTAGCTAACTCTGGTGCAATTACTTTTAATTGTGTGTTTTCCCTGCAAAAATGAACAAATAAATAAATAAATAAATGTGGTCCTCTCTGTGCTTCAGTATATCACCACTCTAATTTAAAACCAGAGCTTACCAGAAAAGATCTCAGGCCTGTTTTAACTCTAGTTACCCCTCAGGTAAGTAATCAACCTGGACAGATTGCCTTCTGCTATTTGACACCTTTATAAATGAACTACAGAGGATTTAAAACCTGAGTGTCTCTTCCCATAGCTGATTTTAAACTTTGAATCTAATCAGTGACATCTGTCTGTTTGTTTGTCTGGACATGTTTGTTCTTCTGCTGTTCTCGGTTCTCCCTTTCAAAAGAGAGTTTGATCTCAATCAGATCACCTGATTAAATGAAGTTTTTATATATCATGCTCTGTGTTTCTTTTGCAAGGCAGAGTGCAGGAAGTGTCTACACCCATATGGCACATTACCTGATTTTGTGGTCATGTCTTATAGAGGAGTCTTGTGTCTAAATCTAAACTAAAGACCTGAGCGTTAAAGTTCATTCATGACCTCGCGAGAAACAGTCTGACAAAATAATCCTCACTTGAGGTCCACTTACTGCCCTCTTCATATATGACCACCTGATGACAATTGACTCATAACAAAGTTTTTCCTCACAGGTTATTCTTCTACCACGTATGCGTGCTAAAAGTGACACATGCGTGGAACCGCACAATTGGCTGAAATTAGTATCCCGGCTCTGCTGTTTTTTTGGCTTTCCATCTTTGGCGTTACGAGCTTTCTCTATAGAGTTGTACTGGGGATTCTTAACGTGTCTCCTCTATAAAACGTCTCTTGTCATAATGAGTTAAAACGAGTCATTATTTTAGTTTGCATTGCACTCACATGCTGCATATTCCTAAACAAAGTTGTGTTCGATCACATGATCACAAACTGACACACAGGCAGTGTTATTCCAGCATTGGAGGACTGGTTGGATTAAATGGTAGTCTGTGTATGTAAAGGGAACTAGGAGGTGACAGGTAGCATACACACTCCCGACAGGGTGGTAGATGGTCAGTATGGAAGCAAGGTCTCCTTAACAGGTTTATCTGGAGAGCTTTTATTTTTTGCAGTTGCTTCTTTTGTTTCATTTTACACACAGATATGTTTTACATTAAAGTTAATTATAGTGCCATTATCTTTGCGTTGATATTGCAGCTACATTGTCCTGTGGGCCCTTTCATTCATCTCTGTAGCTGCACAGGCATTGCCACTTTCTTTTTGCATTGAAGCAGCACTCCAAATAAACACATCACTGTCAACAACACCACCGAACACCTCCATCACTGCTGCTCTCCATCTGTCCCTGACCGCCGGCACCGAGTCATGCATGAATTCTGACAATGCAAAAACATGAGCTAAACACCAGACATGAGAGCGCCCCACATCAGAAACAATAAAGACATGTCAGGTTCTTTTCTTCACGCTGTCATTGATTTTAGATTTGGGGCACTTTGTTCTGCAGAGTGAATAAAGCTTTGTACATGCAGGCAGGTTGCAGCAGCAATTCATACACTTGGGGAACAAAACTGTGTGCCTGTTGGACTCAAGTCAGCAACACACCAAATGTCAAGCCCAATATCAGTGTCACTCAATGCTTACCGTAGAGAATGGTCACCATGGAAACCGGCATGACCAAGATGCCCAGGAGCATGTCAGCAACTGCCAGCGACATCAAGAAATAGTTTGTAGCGTTCTGAAGCTTCTTCTCCAGGGAGACTGCCAGGATCACCAGGATGTTGCCCATGACCGTGACAGCGATGACAACTAAAATCAGCAAAGCCGCCCAGTTCTTCTCCACTGCCATCTCTTGGGGAGGACACTGAGACCCGTAAATCCTGGTGCCCTCCTCAGCGTATACTCCTGCAACGTTACGATAAGACAAGTTCCCCAACTGTGCGTCAATGCCTTTGTGACACCCCGGGCTCGTCACGTTATTGATTCGGAGAGTGATTTCCTCCAATCCACGTGAAGGCCAGGTGTTGGACTCCAGAGCGGTAATGGCTCTGACAGTGTTCGAGATCAACTGTGACACGTTTCTGCTACGCAGGTTCATGGTGTCAGCTCGGTAACGCCGTCACAGCCAGAGAAAGAGACGCCTCAAGACCGCTGCCTGGAAAATGGGTCAGAGCAGAGTAAGGAGGAGGAACCTCCACTAATCATTTACCCGCTTTCCATTTCCTGTCCCCAGGTGAATACAACAGATATAACACCATTTATCACTTGAGTAATGAAATGTAATTCAATATGTGCAGTCAGTTATTTACTCCATCATCTCAGAGACAAACTCTCAAGCCTCGAATCGTCTGTCAAAGCATCAACAGATGATGATCTTCTCCACACAGGGAAACAAAAATAGCAGACTGTGGAATTCAGCAGAGAAGAGCAGCTGTTCAACCTCAAAGGACAGTGCTGAATGGATAAAAATGAAATTGCTTGTACTGTCCCTGTGTGCAGCTCCTCACACAGTACTGGAAAAACAAACAAAAAGAAGTGTTCCAGTTAGGCTCTCCTCCAGATATTGGGAAGATTTCGACTCACATGCCTTCAGTCATTTAAAAAAAATGTCTTCTCATCTTCTGATTATTGAATCCTTTTGAAGCTGCCATGGAAGACACTCTTGCAGGTTTCTCATCCTTGAAGTCGGGGCTTGTCAAAGCTGCCCTCATGATAAAAATATTAGATCCATCTGAAGTTTTGGATCTTCAACAAATCAGAATTTCATCCCCTGCAAGTCTTTGATTTCAAACAGATGACGTTTGACCTTTTAGTCTTTGATATTCATAAAGCAAACAGCCAAGAAAACAAAGAACAAAGACCCTTTGTTTTCATCCGTAAAGGTCTGTATTACCATAACTTCTATCGAATTTTTTTGTGCAGATTTTCTCGACATTAGTTGTGAATTTGCAGAGTGGAGAGGTGTCCTGTGTAAAGGTGGCTTTATTCTAATCTACATACCTGCGTGTAATCACTGTGCGAGTGTGTTAGTGAATCTGTGTGAAAATCCTCGCGTGTCCTTGCCCTCTTGTCTCGACTCATCCCAGCACCTGTGAGAGTGCGCCTGCAGCTGTGTTTGACGTGTGCGTTACCCAAAGACACCTTACTAACTTTCCCCTCACACACACTCACATCACTTTGGCTATAAGAAGTCCTGACTCAGAGTAAAAACATTCCTCTGTGTTCTCCAAAAACAATGTCAGCCCTTCAGGGACCATAAATATTACTTAAATCTCTCCTCGTCCTTGAAGTATAATCCCTCAGTGGAAAATGTCAGTACCTCTCCAAATCCTCCGCAAACAAACGCAGACCTGGTTCAGTATTCCTTCAGCTTCATAGATTTTATTTAAAGCCTTCATCTCTCCCTCGTGGGATATTTCCACCTCTCTTATGCCACTTTCCCAAAAGAAAAGAAATAAAAGAAGGATGTGTCCAGTTCTTCTGTAAACCAACAGCAGGCAGAAGAGGTCTCATGTGGATTTCAGGTTTCCAGAGAGTGTCTGTAAGTTGTTGAATCGTCTTCAGTGACGATCAGGAGCTGAATGATTTTCTGCTTTCACTCTCCTCACGCTGCTTCTCACATTCAGTCTCTCTCTCTCTCTCTCTCTGCAGGTCTCTTGCTGTGATCTCCTGTGCTCTCTCGCTCTACCCAGGGTCTCTCTCCCTCGTACTGTATTGGCTGTTTCTCCATCTTGAGTGTATCTCATTCTCTCTCCCATTTTTTTTGCATCCCTTTCTCTCTTTTGCTGAATCTGTAAGTCCTGTTCTCTCTGGTTTTTCCCACTCCTTAAGTCAACTGCACACTCGCTTTCTCTCTCTGCCTCTCTCTCTCTCTCTCTCTGCCTCTCATTCAAATGCTGCCTCTCTCGCACTCTTTCTAGTCAGGTTTCCATGCAATTTACTGCAAATTTAAGAAAGAAGATGCATATTTACCGCATGTTTCCATCTTTCCTGTTGTGTGGATATGAGTTCATTGGCTGATGGAGATAGTGAGAGAACAGTTCCAAAAAATCATGTTTCTATCTGTGGATGTCTATAAATGTCTCATCCATATGTTTATGTAGTATTAGCACGCTAAGCTAACAGTCCGTCAGCTGTGTGACTTTATATCCGCATTGTGACGTCTTTCACAGCACACAAACACCATCTCAGCATGGTGCTGGCTGTTAACCAGAAGCTGTGGCTACAACTTATTATTTTACATTTTCAGTGGACCTCCGATGTTGAAGTGTCTTAAACCTGCAATCTCTCTAACGGCCAACAGGGCGACTCCATCCATCGTCAATTGCTTATCCTGCGTACACTTGAGCCAATCCCAGCTGACATCGGGCGAAAGGCGCGGTACTGGTTGCAAAGAGAAGTGTGACTGTATAGAAGTCACATGAAAAACAAGGCTTCTTCTCAGCTGATTTATTACCTCAGTTAACACTTTCCTAATGAGTTTATGGTCTCAGTCGCTAGTTTCAAGTCTTTTTCAACACAGCCTGATGTTCATTTAGTAAATTATGGTCACATGTAGAGGAAAATAGACCAGAGAGCAGGGGAAGCTTTAGGGTGGGTGCGACGACAAGTCATGACCTGTCAATCAGGATAGAGGCAACTTGTATCCTCCGCTCTGTGTATATTTAACCAGCGCTGCTGAAAAAGCTTATTAGAAGTCAGCTGTTAATTTTTCTGGTAAGTATATTTTGTTAAAAGCCTGTTTGTTGCTATCCAAAATTAGCATTCCAGCTAATATCACATTTAACTTGAATTACAGATGCACCTTGCTAATCAAGCTAGCTAGCGCCACCCTCTCATCCAAATATGGTCACGTCCGGTTGCAAAAAACCAAGATGGCGACGGCCAACATGCCAAACTCGAGGTTTCAAAACAGTGGTCCACACTCCAACGGGTGATGTCAGAGTGGCTACGTCTATGTATTTTATATCGTGTATGGCCTGCACACAGCAACGATTGTAAAATTGTCACTGGCCTCCATGCTGCTTTCTGCTGTTACTAACCCTGCGCTCCCCCTTTTCATCACAAATAAAACAGAATAGGAAACTTGTCTACCGGCCAATTTTAGCAGATTTATCCACAATTACAAAAACCTGCATATACTTGCTAATTTTGCCTTGCCTTGCCTATAATTCTCCAGTTGCTGCCAATGAACCATCACAGAAGAAGACACGTTGAGGTGATGTCACTAAAGAGCTGCAGTCAACGCAAATACTACGAAATACTACCATACAAAATATGTGCTATTTACTGTTTGAGCAGAATGTACTAAAGTTCACAGTATGGAGTATAAAGAATATGTGCAATGTCCAGAGATAATAATCCAACAAATATGTGTCATTGTAACACATTGAGTCAAGTGTGGAGACTTTACAATAATGTAACATGTAGTGTCTGAGGGAGAGGATGAGTGGGCAGCCCAGGTCTTGTTGATGAGGCTAGCTGCAGACGGGAAAAAAGGTTACTGTTGCCTCATTGCTTCACACTGATGTTTTCAGCTCTTCACCAGAAGCTTGAGTGACGTTTAAGTCACATGCTTTATTTATGTCATGATTTATTTATCAATTCTGTTTCCATTGCACTTTCATATTCAGTTTTTTATGATACACAAACTTTTCCACAGCAGAGTGAGGTCCAAACTTCCAGCAAAGCGAAAGCTAATGATGTACATTAAAAGGTTGATGGAAAGACATTATGTCTGCTACTCCTGACATCTCTCACTGTCCTCCTCTTTTAAGATTCAACTCTCTCTCCAGGTAAATGAGTCAACTGTTGTCTCCGTCTCTTCTCCTAAAGCCTCTTAAGACTCTTCAAGGATAGGATAAGATTTCAGATTAATAATGGATCAAATGACTCAAGGTAATGTGAAAGGTATCACGCACAGTGATGAACCCACAGAGAATTATCACCCGACTCTGCAGTTCCCCTCAGCTCAACAGAGGTGCACTCCAGGTCATTGTTTTGGGTTTTCAGAGAAGAAGCTGCCATACACAAGCTACTCCGCAGCAAACAGTTGTATTAACAGCTTGTTTCTGCTGCCAAAAAAACATATAATGCAGCTTTAATACAACAATCGCATGACCAGTGTTGGGGGTAATGCGTTACGCATTACTGTAATCAGATTACTTTTGTCTGTAACGCAGTTACAATTGTCATGTAACGCATAACTGTTAACTTTTATCACATTACAGCAGGCATGTGATTGGCAAAGAAGCAGGAAAATATATTGAGACCTCCCCACACCCTGATAATACTGGCGGCGGCTCTATTATAACATGGATGGTAAAGCTGGACCCATGACAATAACTTATTTGGTGGATGTGTTGCAGTGGGAATCAAAGACAAGTGTCTAATCCACTGCACCATCGCAACCTCTCTATAATAATTATTTTGTATTCATTTTTACTTAACTTCAACAGCTAAATGTGCAACATGAAATAATTGAGTGTATAACAATAATATAACTACTGACTTTCAAATTAGTTCAGTAGAAGTTAATAGATTACTTTTAGAGACAGCAGCAAAGGTTGTCGCCTGTTTAAGAACTGGTGGCCTGACTGTTAAGGAAAGAGTTATATTATTCAATAAACCAAAGCAACTTGCAATTGCTATATATGTCTAAGGTCACACGCCCCAACCAGTGGGGTTCAATGGGGAATTGAACGCAGGTCTCTCACACCAAAGGCATGTGTTTTATCCACTGCGCCAGCTCCACCTCTACACTAGGAAAAAGTCTGACATTTCAGCTCTGGCGGCGGGCGTGTGCGTGAGACGAGAATGACCACGACAGTTTCACGTGATCGCGGCAATTACACAGAAGCCGTTGCCATGGTTAACTAGCGGAGCGCTTGTTTGCCTGTCTGTTGAAGAGGAGTGCAGATCGACCCCACGGATCCAAGCTGTCTGAAAAGGCCCTATAAACCCTCTCACAACCATTCACAAGAATTTTTTTTATAACTTGCCAAAAACTTTAACATAAGGACGACTTAAAAAGCAACCATTCATACAGCAGTCAAAATAAACATTAGACGTAGCCTATAACTCTTTACTGGGAAAAGTAATGCTGCAGTATTACTGCCCAACACCTTACATGCCACTGATGCGCGAGAGCGACTGTGGTGAGACTCCTGCCCAGGTTGCGAACTATGGGCGATCCAAGGGGAGCTTAGCTCCTCTTAATAAGACATCAGCTCCCCTAAAAGCATCATTTGTGATATTTTGGGGGTCTCTAAAATATTGAGAGCATGCTTTATTGACTATAAATCTATATATTTCATCATGGATCTTGCGGAGCGTCAGACTTCATCCAGCCAGAGGTAGTGTTGTAGTCAAGACCGCTCCAACCGAGACCAAGTCAAGACCAAGACCGAGGGAGAGTGAGACCAAGACCATTTCTCCACATTACATGACACACAATAAAATGTGGAACAACATCATAGGTACTTCTCAAACTGATCTGAAAGATCCACATTCCCATTAGAACACCAACATACAAACACTAAGAGCTGAAATCAACGTAAGCATCTTTATTCAACACTCCTTTTCCATGCTTATGTAGTGAACAACGGTGTGGATTTGTGCATTTTACATTGAATAAATTTGGAGCTACCCTAAATTCCTTTCTCCTCCCCAGAGAAGAAGGGGAGGGGTCAAAGCTGCTTTCTCTAAGTGCTATCCCGACCATAAAACTGGCACCTTTTTGATTCTCAAGCTGATAACGCGGGGCCTGACTGTTAAACTGACAAAGGGACACGAGCCAGCCATTGGCATCTCCCTGAACAGCCTATCAAAACTGGCCCCCACACACGTTTCCGTGGCAACTGACCTTATTCTTTGTTTTATTACCACATCAAAGGGATACTCCTTGTCTCACCTAAGTGTGACATTGTCCAGGACAACTGAACATTCAATGTAAAAGGACTGCAGTCTCCAAAGACTCAAAGCATTTAATTAAATCTTTAGTTACCTGATTACGTTTGCCTCTATTTGAGTAGTTATGTTAACTGTTGTTGCTATCTGTTGTTGATATTAGTGCTGAAAAGAAGTTACTTGTGCAGCGTTTTTATTTTCAGCAAGACACTCCTTCATCTAATGTAATCCAAGCTTTCCTCATGTAACCGGAGCTCCCCCAAGTGGGCGAAATAAGTATTACATGCCCTCGTCGGAAATGCCGTTAAATGTATAAATATCCTGACCACTGATGTGACAATTGTTTCCTGTTACCAAATGCCTAGAACAGTACAACCGTTCAACCATTGAGGTTCGATTGTGGAAAATATTTGATTATAATACGTGCAAATAGATTTCTTTTCTTTAAACATTAAGTTTAGAAAGGCAGTCCCTTGGGGAAACCTGAGACGCCCCCTGGGGAACCACGCCCCAGACAACAAAAGAGCGACACGCGACCTCGCTTCGCTCTCTCTTCTCTTCGCTGTTGGCTCTTCCCATCTGCTCGGCCCTCTGGACGCTTCGGCACGTGTGGCGTGCCTCGCCTGGCAACGCCCAGACTCGGCCAGCGAAACAAACAGGCCTTTGTTCCCTTGAAGCTACACACCTGAAGTGCCGCGACATCGATCTTTTGTTTGTTAAAGTTATCAGTCCGTTAAGTTACACTGGACTAATTCAGGAACGACCAAGTTCCATTTTAAGCCTTTTTCGTCGAGCCAACTTCACCGAGGTCAGACCAAGCCACGTGGTCTCGCCAGCTACAACGAAGGAAACCTGAAAACAGCCGAATTGCCAGACGGAGGAGGCGTTTTCAATCAGACACGGAGAACCCCGGAGAATCCCTAGCAAAAAGCCAGGATCGGGCAGCTAGAGTGGGACCCGTGCAACAGGCCAAAAGCAGGCTGTCGACAGGCAGTAAGAATTAACACACGTCCTGTGATCAGATGTCCATTTTAACTCCTAAATTATAGCATTAGTTTACTTTAATTAGCTCCTATGCCGTATGAGTCAAATGCTTCCCACAATCGAACCTCCAGGCTCATTGTTCAGCAAATGTTTATGTTCCCTGTATCCAACCATCTTTTTATCACCTTAGTTAGAGAATAAATTCACTGTAATATAATCAAGAGCTGTGTGTGTTGCCTATTTATAGTTCCTGCCAAGAGAATTGACCCTTTAGATATGAGACTGACTGACTGATTTAAGATAATTGAGCGATTATTAACTAACTGATCACTAGTAATAATTGTATAATTATTCAAAACTACCTAGAGGTCCGGAGACTCTAGGATTATAACAACTCCGGTGGTGCCCTTAACGAGGAAATTTTGA
>NC_060156.1:27615703-27638386 GCF_021292245.1 Micropterus dolomieu | reverse complement strand
CAGTCTTGACCTTCCTTCGGCACCTGGCACTCGTGCGCTCTCCTCTTAGTAGTGCCACTTTTATTGCACACAGGGGCAGGCGGGGTTTTCGGCACGGTTTAGTGGGTATCTCGTTCCCATAGTGTCGTAACCGACGCAGTTCGAGTTCCCTCGAAGGGGAACGTCTCGGGTTACGTATGTAACCCTGGTTCCCCGAGAAGGGGAACGAGAGACTGCGTCAGTCCGCCGCACCTCTCTCCCCGCCTGAAGCGCCTGCTTCATAGTTTAAGCTAATGATGAGTGTGTACAGGTGTGCTTTATACTCCTCCAGTTATTCCGTCACACCTTACCGTTCTAGCAACAGGCCAATAGGATTGGAGTGATTTCATTCACGTTCAGACCTGCTTCGCCTAGAGGCGTTCCCATAGTGTCGTAACCGACGCAGTCTCTCGTTCCCCTTCTCGGGGAACCAGGGTTACATACGTAACCCGAGACGTTTTGACCAACTTAGTCTGAACCCACAAAGTTTGAACCAACATGTTTCCAGGTGTGTTTGTCTGACTTTCACAGCAGGAAACTCACAAAACGTTGTCATATTCTGCCTAAATATGTCAGTTGTGACCGATATTAAATGACATTATTATGCTTATTATTTAGGCTTTTCACATTATAGTCATACCGGCAATAACAATAAAATCAACAGTAGTGTTAATAAAAACAACAATATAAATAATATATAACCTAATCATTTTATATAGCCTAAATATAGGCTATAACGTAGAAGAAAAAAATTAAGAACTATTAGCGATTACAAGACATTTAGTAAAATAGGTTTAATCTGCAAGCATCTTTGTGTCAACACTTTAACACTATGAATCCCTTGGTCACAAATGATATCAAGATCTTGAGAATAGCTCAGTGCGATAAGTGGCTGAGCTTGTGATATTAAATGAAGTTATTGTGAACAGATGGGTCATCTGTGAGAAAACATCTGTTGTTCGTAGATGGTCTACACTAAGATACTTAGTACTGAATCAATGCAACCCTACCCATGACCCAACAAATACATTTAAAATAAACCTTCACCTTAAATATGTTTCGACAGCAGGATTATCTAACATTCCCTGCTTACACACATTAATACTTAATTACCTCCATAGATCGAACTAGGGTTTTGGGAAACAGTTGTGTCGCAACTGCATAGTTCCAACCAAGGAAGTTGCTACCGTAGCAACGATGCTTTTGGAAAACGCACCCGAGGTCTCTGTGAGGATGGGTCGCCCATTTGCAGACAGCACATTTGAATGATGCAGACCTGGGCCCGTATTTATCAAGCTTCCCAGATGTAGACAAGGACCAATCACAGAATAGATTTCCTTATTTCTCAGATAAATTCACATTGAATGGTGAAAGATGAGTTTATATTCAACACACATTTAACAGTAAAGAATATTCAAGAGAATACATTATGATATAGGCCTACACATTAATAAATGAAAGATAAAAAAGTTTATCTTTATATGAGTGCCATCAAATGAAGCCAGGTATTTGCATGAACTGTGCTTCTGTCGGACTACGGGTGGTGTTGGGAAGCCGATGAAGCGCGTGACAGTTTTGGAGCTGTAGCATAAGTGCCATAATTGTTTCCATGACTATTCGGCTTATTGATGGTTGTGACGGGCCAAAATAATCAGCATTGCTGTGTTTGTCCTGTGGCAAAGAAACGAAGCGTCATTACAACCTTCAATTTGACTGAGAAAACGCATTACTGCGTAAAGTCAGTAGAGAGATGACATCCCTCACCAACTTGCTGAAAAAGATTATGCCTCTGCTGTCTGACCCCGTCTGGTTAACTGCGCGTCGTCAAATTATTCAGAAATGTTTCCTCTCCTGAAATATTTGCGCATGTTTCTGTCTCCACAGCGCCATCACAAGCCCTACTGGCAACTCCTAAACACTTGAGAGACCCCTGGAGCTGTCTTAAATAACTGGGAGAGTAAGAGTGATTCTTAAGTTTAAAAGTAGGAGTAAATTTCATGAATTCTCAGCACTTAAGACTAAAATGCAACTTTGAGAAGCTTGATAAATACCGGCCCTGGAGTTTAAAAATGTGAGGGGTTATGGATAATGAAGGTGGTGTGGATGGTAACATTTCTTAAAATTGCAGCTAAAATGTTCCAGAAATGCTTCAACAGATGAAGCGGACTGCCCTTTAAGGAGATTTGAGCAAAGGGATCACTGCAAGGTTGAATCTTGATGCCCAAACTTGGACTCCATCTTGATTCCCTTTTCTGCTGTTGTTAACATTATACTGCATTTTGTAAGTCTGATGATATTTATTTGTTCATGATATTTATATTCTCCTCCAGGCATCGCAGCTTTAACCCATTCATCGTTACCACCTTCTGTGTTGTTTGGCCGCTCGGTGTTGAAGAGGGAGAACGTCAGTGTACATCCTCAGCTGTAGTGGGAGATCACGGAGCCCACTGTGTTATGGGCTGTTTACACTGGAGAGCATGTAAAGGCTGAAATAGGTTCCAGGCATCGTGGAGCTTTGGACGTAATTCCCTCCGAGGCGGCAGCGGACTGCAGATTTGTGAAGGCGTGATGAGTCGCACATGAGTGTGCAGACAGCTCAGGGTAACAGTTCACAGCTTTAAAGCCCAACATAATGAAATACCTTTTTATTCTCTCCCGCTGTTCTGACAGATGGAGCGTGTTCAGAGCCAGGGAGGGAGCTGTCAATCAAGCAAACAGAGAAGAAGTGTGTGTGTGTGAGAGCAAATAAAACCATCTGCACAATAAACTTTGTGAATCCACATAATGCGTGTGTGTGTGTGTGTGTGTGTAGTACAGTACATCTACAGATACATTCGCTGTGGTCTGGCTGTCTGGATGTGGCGTTCAGCTGCCATGGCAACAGCTGCTGTCGCCCTTCTCGTGACTGACACTGATGATTGGTATGATTGGATGCCAAATTCCTGTCAGACGAGCAGGAAGCAGCTGTAATTGGCTGTGACACGAGAGCTGAGGGAGGCAGGTCGGGCTCTGCTCTCGGTGACCAGCGCAAAGGTCAGCCCGCTTTTTGGACGTGTGTGTGTGCGTTCTGTTGTACTTCTACCTTTGTGAGGACCGACTTCAGCTTTAGACTGACAGTGAGGACACAAATTGAAAGTAAGGACTTTTTGTTTGGCCCCCACTCCTTCAAAAGGCTGTTTTGTTTTTCTTGTGTGCTTTTGCAGCTAAAAGAGAGCCAATCACTGATCTGCAGCTCCTCATAATATACATGAGACTGATTTGAGTCTGTTTGAGGTCCCTAAGCTTTAGGAGTACAGTCCCACGCTGAGAAGATGTTTTCTCAGTCTTTTCTTGAAAGCTTGAACTCTGCTTGATGTACTGTCTCCGACAACAGCAGGGGGAGGGCCGTTCCATGTTGTTACAGCAGAATGGAGAAAGTTCCTGTCAAGGCATTTTGTGTTGGCACTGGGGAGTGACAAGGCATTGCTTGGTGGTAACCTTCCAGTAGTTCGACCAGTGATGTGAGCTGAGGGTAGCGGTGCTGCCTGATAGTTTGAAGTGTGCATATTGAAAAGAACAGTTGTTGCAGCAACTGTTCTGCAATGGCTCAGCTTTGTGAAATGTGCATAATCATTTAGAGCAGAGTCCTCATCCGCACCAGTGAACTTTATTCAGCGTGGACATTGTTAGGCCTATTTTAGGGGGGCTGAAGCCAGCCAAGAGTGAAACTGTAAGTTGTTGTTAGTGACTGTTGCTGAACTTAAGCTACGTTTACTTGAGGTAAACCTATCTCTAGTAGCCAATTTCAAAGCAATATTATTCTCCATAGAATGTTGTTGTCAGTGAAAACTAAATGTTATAGAGTCCCCGTTAATGCTGTTGTATATCCTTCCATTCATTCCATTCACCAGATATTGAAGGTATTTTAGGAGAGAGAGAGAAACGGAGATTGGCAGGGCAGCTGATTTTGAAGACTAGACCTGCCAACCAGGCATTTGTTGACAGGTCTAGGCACCAAGGCAAAGCCTAAACTGAATTATTTCATATTTACTATATTTGCTATATTCTGACCCACTTAACTCTCTACATTCATTGGCTGTAATACATTAAATAAATATGTAGATGTTGCCTAATTGTAGGCTAGGCTATACATGAGCATATACCCACAGATATACACACAGGAAAATAAAATAAAAGCAATAATACATACATATAGCAATCATTACTCCACTTTAAATAGGATCCTTATCAACAGCTTACGTGTGTTTGTTTGTATGCAACCAAACTATAGATCAAAATCACATTCTGATCAGTACAGTAACAGTAATTAGTGTAATTAAATAGCATTCTTTGGACCTGCAACTTATCTACGAGGGAGATGAATTAGATAAGGTATTACTTTATCACACATTTACATGAGCAGCTGGGTACCATTTTAGTCACAGCCTACAGAAGAACTCAGTCTGGCCTAAGTCAGTTCCCCCATGCAGCGATGATGTGTCAAAAAACTAACATTGCATGGGTATCGGAACCATTGTATGTGTCTTTGTGCTCACATACCGTCACTTAAAAACTGTTATTTAAGTGAATTGTTCACCTGATGCTTTTAAAGGCATCATGTAGTTATAACACTTGTAACAGAGTTATCTGACATTTTTGCTAGGCTAGCTAGCTACATTAATGTTAACATTAATCAACTAGAGTTAGCAGCTCTTTGAATCCTGGTCAATGTGAGAAGCTAGCTGTGGTACCAGTGCCAAATCTGATTCAAAAATGGACTGGACAAACTTATTTTTCATCTGCATGTATGCTGACTCGGCAGGGATGATATTACATGAGAAACATATCTGAAAGCAACACGAACAACTCGGCACAACACAGTCTCTTCAACAAGTGTTCCTCCAATGCCACTGCACACATACACGCTACGCTTACGCATGCACACTGACGACGCACTTCAAAAACATTTATTGAAAGTTTTATTCTTTTTACATGTTTATTTACAGCATTAAAGTTGAAATGTATATTGTAATAGGCTGGATATTAACTTATTGGGAGAAAACTGGTAGTTCTATGTAAAATCAGACATTGAGCACCCCCATTTAGCCAAAATGGCATGATCATTGTTTCACTGCACGAGGCATCGAATCTTCAATTGAAATAAGAAATCCTGGATCCTGGAGGAGGACCCACACACATTTTTTCTGCTTCCGACGCCCATGTAACATTGCAGTAACTTTTGTTCAACAGAGGTGAAATGGAAGAACAGAGTATGTCTGTCGCTTTTTATTTGTTCTTCTACATCTTGACTTCTTCACTGGTTGTTGACATAAGTGTAGTTCTAATACAGACAACAAAAGAAGTTACGCATAACCTTGGGGATTTCAATCCTAGTGACGTCCCTCTTATTCAGTCCCTTTTCCTGGATCATGTCTCGCTGCCTGAAAGTGGTTTGTGAGGCATTCATCCAGTCAAGGAAGGAGTACTCCATGATACTCCTGACCTGGGTTTTGTAGACATTGGCTCACATTCAGATTTGGCCTCAAGGTTCAAGCTTGTTGGCCAACTTCTGCAATACAGATGGCTGGTCCACAGGGGCTTTCTGTCAATGCATAGTACTAGGGTTAAGGGTTAAGACTTGGTTTTAAGTTTAAGATCAGAATCAGGGGCCTCATTGATAAAAATTTTAATAGATTTATATTTTGACTCACGCTGGGAATCCACTGACTCTGGCTAGGGCACGTTATGGCACGATTTTGGTGCGTCCAAAGTCCACTGGAAGCATCTCTGAAGTGTTTCAGCAGCGGAGCGTACAGCCTGCCTCACTTTATTGACTTGTTATTAATTTCTCATTTTTGTGCTTCTACTACCTTCTTCACAGCTGTGTGACCCTGTTTGTTCTGTCAACTTCAGGCTGCATTTCCCACAACGAGCTTATCAGAATCGGAGCATTTTGCCTGCCTGATTTTGCTGACTTGTTTTGATTTTGTTGATTTGTTATCAGTGTTTGCATTTTGTGCTTCTACTATGTTTAAGTTGGCTACGTACACTGAAAAAAATTATAAACGCAACACTTTTGTTTTTGCCCTCATTCATCATGAGCTGAACTTAAAGATCTAAAACTTTCCCTACGTACACAAAAGGCCTATTTCTCTCAAATATTGTTCACAAGTATGTCAACATCTGTGTTAGTCTGGGAAAATCTGGGACGCACTGCGGCTGCACCTTGTGGATTCAAAAGCATTGACTATAATGGCCGCGATTAGCTCCGTCAACCGCGGCGCAGCCGTAACGCGCCATAGCCGGAGTCAGTGCATTTTAGGGGTTAGTTTATTTACAGTTTGCTTACTTGCAATTCATAGAAGATCCTGAGGATAAAAACCTTGCTTACATTGGCTTTAACAAACCCATATGTAACTAAAAAACTTACAGCACCTCCCCTTATAATGCTAGCAATAATTAGGGTTTTGTTATGGGAACTCAGCAGATCCAGAAGCAGGCACAGAGACACTGGTTAAGGATTGACACTAGTGACTTTATTTGCAAGAAGAGCTGAAGGGAGTGCTGTAGTGATCCAACCACAGAGAGGGAGAGCAGGCAGAAAGTTTCCAACAAACACACGATTCTGGTCTGGCGGTGTGGCTCCGCAGCCTGAGCGGTTCCTGGAGCAGAGGCAGAAAAACACAGGTAGTTAGGAGAACGTTCAGAAAAGAGAAAGTCACAAACTGTCTGGTTGTTGGCAGAAGCGCTTGTTACCAGGAAAGTTAACCTGGCGAGGATTGGATGTTGAGGCGGGATATATCACAGTAGGAGTTAATTACTTGGATTTGCTTCAGGTGTGGAGCTGCTCCAGGCAGTCAGGTGAGGAGAGAGACTGCAACACCCCTACATGACCAGCAGGAAAATCACTTATGTAAAGTTTAGACTTTGCTTAGAGAGAAGATCATTTCCACGTTAAAGTACTACTTATTCCTGGTTTTCTGTGTAAGTCATACTTGAGATAAAAACTGACCGTAAGCCCCTTTCAAAAATGAGGTTGGGGTTAGGGCAGGGGGCTGGCAAGCATGAGGTACAAGGACGTAGGTTCATGCTCTCCGCACTCACACCCAGCGGCGGACTGCATTTTCCAGGTGGGTTGAGGCACCTTGGGGCTTATGTACAGTAAAGCAGGGACAGCGGCCCATTGGTTCATTTTCTAAAATGACACTAGGCTGGCCAATCATATCTCTACTTGGCCAACCCCACCTGGTGCTCAGTTACTCAATGCCTAATAGCATTGTTTTAGTAGCGTAGCATAGTTCCCCATATGCTGTTGCAACTTTGGCAGACGATTCTAACATTAGGTAACATTAGCGTTGGCTAAGCAGTGAGTATCCATATCGTACCATAATATTTTTAAAAGTATTAGGCTAAGGGTTCCCTTGATAAAGAGCTGTAAAACAGGTTTCATCTGTAGCTCTACTGTGCTAAAATGTTTGTCTATATGGTGAGTGCACTGGTCCACTTCTCTGAGCTTAGACTACTCAGCATGATGTGTGATAATTTGGGGGTCTCTAAGATATTGACAGCATGATTTATTGCCATTAATTTCTATATTTCTCTATCATCATGGATCCATGCGTAAAATCAGGAGCGTCAGACTTCACCTACCGTCTGCAGCAAGCCTGTCGTCCCGCGATCTCCTGTACATTCCTCCGCTCCACTCTCTCTCCAGTATGGGTGGTGTCGCTAGTACGACTGACGCTGGATGAATATTATGCACTATCCATGCACCACTGCTGCTGGGGGCTCTCCGCTGCATCGCGCAACTTTCTAAATTCTTCCCTGTCATGGAGAAAAGAAAGGTCAGGTCGTAAACAGCAGTTGTGTGAAATGTAATTGTAGCAAAATGGCTACACATAATAATAATAATAATTATTGTTATTATTGGATGCCTGAACATGCCTGAAACTTTCACAGTCAGCCCCAGGCCTACATGCTTGCAGCCATAAATGATTCAGCAGTAAGAATCACAGTCCCGGAAAAAAAGTGAGCTCCTACTAAAGCTATGGTACAGTTCGCACACTGAGTGCAAGGATTGTGCACTCTTTATCTGAGGCTTAGCCCTGTCTGCATGTCAGATTGCTCTTGGGCAAGATACTGAACACCAAATTGGCTGTGAGTATTAATGGTTCTTTCTATTAAGCAGATGGCATGGTGGTTTCTGCCATTAGTGTATGCATGTGTGTGAATGGGGCGAATGTGACTTGTAGAGGGGTTGGAAGACTAGAAAAGGGCTATACAAGTACAAGCCATTTTTCATTTACTGGTGGGTGATGTTCAACCGATTGTGGGGGGCTGGTCTGCTCACACCAGAGCAGGGAAACTACACAAACAACAATTTATAGCCGCACTGGTGAGACTGCTTTAGGGATGTGATGTCTGTCTGTCCTCCACTTTGGTTCAGACCTTCATGTTCCCCTAAGGATGAACTGTAATAATCTCATCTGACTTTTCATTTAGCACCATCATCTGTTCGACATGTGAAATTGTCCAACACTTCGGTTTATGAGCAAATAACTAATCACGTTCCCATCCGCTATAGCAAATCTTATGCTAAGCTAAGATGATGAACATGAGGGTTTTTTGCATGATGAATGTAAGTCCAGTATTCTCTGTTAGCTCTGTGTTTGGTCTCCACCAGCTCCTAAGGGAAATATATGGCTCTTTAGCTGCTAAATGCTCCGCTATGTTCACCAGCTGCTCTCTGACAGAGGCTGTTTGCTGCTGGGCAATTCGTGTACAGTGGATTTATCAGAGCTTGTTTGCTGATAACAGCTGATGATGTTGATGGTAATGCATCAACATATCAAATTGAAGATCTAATTTAAAAATGCTACATATGGCATATACATATGTTCTGCTGTTCAGTTACCCCAAGTTTTATTACCCTGTCCCAGAATCATCTCATGACTCTCATGTATTTGGGATGTTCAACATGTACTTTGGCCAATTTCCTAATCCACAAGCCTCCACCAGCTCTCCAGCTGAAGCCAAATCCACCATCTGGAGCCATTTTATTCTCCTCGCTGTTAGAATCCAGCTGAATACAAATGGGAGACAGCAAAAGGTCAGGAAAGGTCAGAAATCTAATTGAAACTGTGCGGGTGTACAGATGATGCCATTTGATGTCCCACTTTTACAGCCTGCTTCTCTTCTGCTCCAGCCACTGGAGGTATGTTTCTCTAAGATTCTCAGAGTTTTGGAACTATTTCTCTACCAACAAAAGTGTATCCATATGCCCAGTACTTAACTCCAGCTGTGGCATGAGTTGTGATTTAGCGTCAGTGAGCCTGGGTTTTGTTTTTGGTCTCTGTGCAGACACGACTGTAGCAAACCTGACAATGACGGCATAACTTCAGAAAATGCTACTGTGTCCAGCTACTATTTACCAAGGAATAGTTCCTGCACTTAATTCCAGAGAATTACAGATTAAACAAAGAATAACCATAAGTGTTAAAGAAACAAATTAAGCAAATAAGGCTTTCCAAAAGGGTTCAACTTTTCCTTTTATTCTACAGGAAGTGTTGACTTTCATTACTGTCAATAATACACTATACAAAACCAAGTTCAAAAGAGCTTTAAAGTTCAGTTTTCCTCCCATTATTTGAGAACCACTCTGCATTTAAAAGTCACCTTGAAGAAGGCTTACGAACGTGTGACCCATGAGCCTGTCCTTGTATATCCAAAGTGAGAGCATCGTCTGTATTCTTGGCACATAGTCAAACCCGTTTCCAGTGGGTGTTGGACTGGTTCTCATGGTGCAGCTGTGGTGAGGAGTGTCCATTTTGGGAACCTCCGAATTGCATCTCTGCTTTCTGCAGATGTTGTGGTTCTGTTGGCTTCATCGACCGTGACTTTCAACCGCTCTCTAAGGGTGAGGGTCAGCACCTCAAAGGCCATGGTTCTCTGCTGGAAAATGGTAGATTGCTTCAGCCGGTTGGGAGTGACTTGCTGCCCCAAGTAAAGGAGTTTAAGTATCTTGGGATCTTGTTCACAAGTGACGGCAAAATGGAGCCAGAAGGCAAAGCTTTCCATTTACCCAGTCATCTACGTCCCAACCTTCACCTATGGACAAAATTACTTTAGCAGTTAATGATTCTCCTCAGAATATTCGCTTGCCAGAAACTGGTCACACTCAGCTCTGCTAGTGATCACGCGTTTTCACACCTATGGCTCATTTACCCGTCCATATATGTCCCAACCTTCACCTAAGCTGTGGGTAATGACCAAAAGAATGAGATTGCGGCTACAAGTGGCTGAAATGAGTTTTCAGAGTGGCTGGGCTCAGCCTTAGAGAGGTTGAGGAGTTTGGACATCCGGAGTGAGCTTGGCGTTGAGCCGCTGCTCCTTCTTAAAGGAACCAGTTGAGGATTCCTCCTGGGTGCCTTCATATGGAGGTTTTCCAGGCATGTCCAACTGGGAGGAGACCCTGGGGTAGACCCAGAACTGAGAACGCCTTGAGATCCACCATGAGGACCTGGAAAGTGTGCAACCTGTCCCCGGATAATTAGAAGATTGATGAAACTGCAGCATTCAAACAAAGAATTCTGAGCGAAGAATGAGAAAATAAAAGGGAGAAATAGAGAAGGAGGTATTAAAGATACAAAGACAGATCGAGAGGGGGAATGAAGACAAGCAGTTATGAGAGAAGAAAAATAAGAAAGAGACAGGTCAGTATATGAAGTTGTTTCTAAAAATACAGTTTAATGAAAAGCTTTCTCCAAGTCATAAATCCTGAGTCAGAAGAAGGAGATTTACTACTGCTAAAATAATCTAGACCTTCAGACTAGGACTTTTCTGACGATTGTTGGAAGAAAAGACAGAGTGGATGTCAGAGGCAGACTGATGGGAACTTGACTCTGATAATCCCAGAATTTAGCAGGCTTTTCTTACAACCCCACCCTGAAAACAGAAGCGTGAGCTGCCTGGAAGTTCATCTTCCTGCAGGGATCCTCTGGTATTCACCGCCACCGCTGTGCTGACACGTGGGACAGTCTAGCAGCTCCCAGCTGTAACTGAACTATACTGATGAAGTGATCCTGCAGGAGTGCTGCGCCTGTATGCAGTAGAAACCACATTAATACATTTAACGGCAGCTCTTATTTTAACTCTGATAACACAAAGGAAACTTAATGCGCCTTCCATTACATTTAAAAAAAATTGACATTGGTTCACTTTCTTTGGCGAAAGTTAGGAGAAGCCTAATGCCACTCTCATAGTTCAACATTGAATATGAAGCTACAGCCAGCAGCTGGTTGGCTTAGTATGACTGGGACTTGCCAGCCTGGCCATTAACTTGGAGTACCAAAATTTAGCATCACTGCAATATTTGAATGCTCTCAGTATGACATCATGCTCTTCCTTCCTTATTGACATCTGGTGGCCATAAGATGGTAGTGTGGCACGTAGGACCAGGAAGGGGGAATTAAATGAAAGCCAGCTACACCACCTAGGGAATTGCACCCCAGGAAATACCAGTTAAATCTCAATTGATTGATTGAGATAAAGCACACAGGAACGTTACTGAGGAGGCAGAGATGTGATTCAAAATATGCCAAATTATATTTTTAATAAGCAACACAACAATTGGGAATGGGACTGCTGAAAGGAAAATAAATGTAACACTACAATAAAAGGGTAGATAAAACCTCTTTATTACAATCAAGAGTTAACAGCTTTAATAAAAGTTCAAATAAAGAGAATATAACTCCAGCGCCCCAAAATAACTAAACCAAAACTAAGCAGAGGTCACTTGAGGAGAGGCTGACTATACTGAGGAGTGCTACCGCTACCCACCTTAAGTGCAGCACTACAACCTCACATTATTCACAGCAAAAAAAAGGTGCCATCTATATAGTGCCCCCGTGCAACTACTCACATGCAAAAGTGAAGGGACCTTGCCACAGGTGCCTAGCCTCCCAACAAGATGGCACCCTGCTTAATATAAACTTAACAAAAACAAATTAACATAAAGTAACAAAACAAAATAACCCAGTAGGCTAAGCAAGTGCAAACTATACTAACTACTAAACTAAAGCAAAACAGCACACCGGCAATAGGGCAAACAAAAGGGCAAAGCAGGAAACTAAATGAATTAAGTAGGCAAAACACAACCAAAGGGCAAAACAGCAGTAGTGTCAAACAAGGAGGAACCTGGAAAAGTGAGGAACAGTTAAAAGCAGGCTCAACCTTACTGCACTAAAATACATTTAAAACCATGTATACTCACCACCTCTGAGATGGGTCATGAAGATACAACATCCAAAAGGTCACAAGGCAGGAGGAAAGGAGGTTCCTAATAGTGTCAAAATGCAGGTAAGCAACCATAATCAACTGTTCAGGGAAAACAGATTTGCATGAAACTATTCCTTTCATATACCTAGACCACAAACACCAACCACAGCAGGGACAGATTAGGAAGCAGAGAGAGCAAGGGAGCACAGGTGGCTTATATAGCCTAAACCTAATAAGGAGGTTGGCCAGGGGAAGTTAAGTCCAGGCTGCATTCAACCCCACCACACCTTAACCTGCACTTGGGGAATCTTTCCCCACCACAGTAGCAAAAGAGGAAGTCAGGTAATGTAGTATAACCCACAGGATACTGGTATTGAATTCAGTCAAACATCAACCATGTGTTTAATAAAATGCGGTTAAGGTCCGGTACGCCTGTCTCTGGACTGGTACTTTCCAGTGGTCATATATGTTGTTTAGGGAGGCATTGACAAATGACCTATTTACTTCTTTAGGCGCAAGGACATTTTGGTACAAAACAACACTTGTGCTTAACTGAGACCAGTAACTTCCTGGAGTGCTGGTTGCCATTAGAGATGTTTAGATGTGCTGGTGGGTGGACTTTGTTACCTTCAGGGAGAAGTTTCCACGTTTTCATTCTTAATGCTAAGCTAACTAGCTGTAGCTTCATATTTAGCATACAGATATGAGAGTGGTAGCAAGAAGGCGAGAAGTGAATGTGGAGGTGAAGGCTCTCACTAGGTATGTTCCCGCCCATCATTTCTTTTCAGATCTCAACAAAACACTCAAGGAGATGTTGAACTTAAGTTAAAGCAGGTTTTAAGAACAGGCTATAGACAGTATTTGAGATTATATTTCCTTGAAAGGTGCAAGGACTGGGCAGTTGTGGTACTTTAATTTGTTCCTTGTTAATTTGAACCTCTTCACACATTCAACCCTGAATGACTTTTATTGTTCTGTCTCTTTAGTTATGTGTAAAGCGTCCTTGGGTCCTGTGAAAGGCACTATAAAAATACAAGTTATCATTATTATTATTATTATTATTATTATTATTATTATTATTATTAGGATACTCGTTTTTGTCCCCTAATTGATGCTTTTCTTACAACCCTGAAGAATATCTTCTGTCTCAGATAAACTCCTGTACTTTGATTTCTGACACAGCTGTCACATCATTCCCATTCATTCTTCCTAATGGTGCAGCAGCAGCAGCAGCAGTCATTAATCATTGTAGTACAAGAGCAGACAGAAATGCCTTCTACAGCAGCTGGATGTATAGTGTAATGAGTGAAGGAGAGTCTGTTTGAATTTAACAAGTCCCTTTGGGTTGCAGTCCATGTTGCCTCCACCATCCAGTTCTTTAGGTCCATGTTAGTGTTTTTAAGACGGTCCGAACTGAATCACAAGGAGGGAAACCCTCAGAGCAAACAGAAGACTGAGGGCAAAGAAAGGAGAACAATAACGTGGAAAATGACTTTATTAACAGTTAATGTTTCTCCTCAGAATCTTCCGCGCTTCCCAGAAACTGGTCACACTCAGCTCAGCTGGCGGTCACATGTGTTTTCACACCTATGGCTCATAAACCTCAGAAACAGTCCATCACACCAAGTGACAAAAAGGAATTTTCACCAGGCGGATGTTCGGAAATAAATGTAGACTGGAAGCTTTTTATTTCACATGTGGAAAACCGCGTCCTGTACACAGTTTCCTGCCTACACCACATGCTGACCCCAAACTCTGAAGCCTCCACAGTTTAATTATATCTCACTAAGACACAGTAGCCAGACTGAAATGAATAGTGACTTTGTTTTGGCTCAGTTAATCAACTTTTAGAATGAAAGTTGATACAAACATTCATGTTCCCCCTCGAGTTGAACTGTAAGAAGTCTCACGTTTCAAGAAGACATGAATGACAAACGCTGTCCTCCTCCTGAAAGCCGTCAAAGTCCTCTTAATATTCTCAACATTGCAGGAGAGCTGCTCAGTGATCAGTTGGTATTAGAAACATGAATGTGAAGCAGGGTGGGTATGGAAATAGTGCAGTACTCACACATCCCTCCCAAATTAAAACAAGGTTTTAAAAAATCCTTTGTAAGTACAGATCCCAGCGGGGGCTTTCAGTACACATATTTTTACTGTCTGAGCAGCCTGTGTGACCATGTGGTCCTCCTGGTTCAGATCCAGCTCTGAGCTCTGGTGAGACAAAAGCTCCAAACATAGAACATCGATGTCCTTTTGTTTCTCCGCAGACTGTGATACTGTATGCATGGGCTGTTTTTTTCCCCTCCAAAACAATAAAGACTGGTAACATTTGCCTGCAGCAAAATGTGAAATTGGAAACTAGAACACAAATTAATTTGGAAAGCACAGCGCCATGAAACTAAACACTATTTGTAGTCGCTGCAGATCACAGCGGCAGATCCCAGATGTGATGCTGATTTATTTATAAAACACTAACAATCTGGGAAGTGAAAATGACGTGTTGTTAAATCAAAGTCTCTGTATCATGTAGAGAAACAATCACCATGCATGCTTCCCTTTTTATCCTCCACTGTGGCACTGTAATATAGACAATGCAGATGTAGCCATCCTCAAGCTGTTAGAGTAAATATCCTGCTCTGCTCTTCCATTCTTGAGTGTTATTAACCATCACACACATCTGCTTACTGAACTAAGAGCTGCTACAATAATTTACTAGCAAACACTCTACATACAGAACTTTCTGTTCAGTCCAGTGTTGGACCTCTTCTGGCCCTGATGACACATCATGTCAGTGACAAGAAACTTGTAGCGTCCTGATGTTTGTCAGGGAAAACACATCTAGTCAAATTACAGACGACAAAAAGCACTTTCAAAAGGCTCACGTGGGTTACCCATAAACCTTTAAAGGCTCGAGCTGTTCACTACAACTCATTGTGGTACATAATGTGGCATCCAGTAGTCACAGACAGCAGGTTCAAACACTGTTGAGGTATACACAAAGAAAAAAACAAAAAGATAATACAATCAAAAGCTTATGTATCAGATCCCTGGTTGGATTCCCCCAACTACTGCTCAAGGAGCTCTACAACACACATACAGACATGCAACAACTCAAACACAAACAGGCATGTACCTCACACAGGCGCTCTATCAGTGTAGCACCAATGCAGCATGGCGTACCTCAAGTCCCTAAATCTACCTTCTCCATACCACTCTAGTGGTCAACACCAGAGTCCCCCAGGGCTGTGTGCTCAGCCCCCTCCTGTTCACGCTGTACACCCTCGACTGCATCCCCTGACATGAAGAGAACCCGTTTTTGAAGTTTGCAGATGACACCATCATCATAGGCTGGATTTCAAACAACGATGAGAGCGGGTGATTTAAACTGCTCAGAAGATCATTGGTCACCATCTCCTGAGCATCAGTGATATTGGTGAGGTGCCTACTCTAAACCTGAAAAAAACTCCTACAGTACTGCTGCATCTGTCCTCTAGGCCTATTCCTGTGCTGACGATGCTTGCCTCCTAAAAGCCAGCACTATTACCTCAAACAGGGAGTCCTCTGCATCTCCGCAGTAGGAAATTAAGAATTTACCACCACCTGGAACTCCAACTGCACATCTGAGCCACAGACTTGTAACTTACATGCAGATGGAATTGGGGGCTTTCAGAAATCAAGAGGAACAACAGATTACATAGGCAGATGACCATCCCCCTGCGCTATGACTGTGCGGGGTGGGAACACACATCCTGAATCTTATGTCTGCCAAAAAACTGATGATTGGTGACCGTGCAGGACCTCTTCCCACAGGTGACCCTACATACATTTTTAAAATTTTTAGCTGCCTGTTCCTTTGAGAGAAAGTTGCGCATGTCCTTAAAAGTTTTCGCCTCAACCATATCCTCCGTTTCAAGTTTCAAGCTCTTTATTGTCATGTTCAAAATAATTACAGTTAAGCAGTCATTGGCAATGAAATTATTCATTCTCAAGCTCTCCCCACAAAGAATGCATAAAAAGAAGATCAGAAAAGAGGATCTAAGATAATAAATAGTGAAGACATTCAAATATAGGAATATAATATATACAGAATAAAATAAAATATAATACTGCGGTATGCAGGTGTACAGTGATGATAAAATGGTTGAACTGTAATGTAGACGAGTTATGGACGAGGAAGAACACGTTTTTAGAAAGTCAGAGACTCTGTTCTGAAGCATATAGTTCTGACTACATGTCACCACCGTCCTGCCTTTAAGGAATTACTCATTTTTCTTTAGCTCTGCCAAATGTGCCAGTGTTGTGTTTTGGGCCTCAGTGCTGTTGCTAATAAGCTGAGCTAAGCTAGCCCCATTTCTTAACATTTATCTCCATCGTCTTCCCCACGTTATCATGACATCAAATGAGCATATTATAAAATGAAACTCAAAGGATGGAGGATCTGACTTCCCCCTTTTAAATCCCGGAAAAAAGAAATAGACTAACTAGGACTTAGTGTTGAAGACATACATGTTTGACGCAGATCTGAAGAATGCTTATTGAGTCATTCAATCAGTCTTTCCTCTGCAGAGATTTTTTCTCTCCAGTCGAATCAATCTGCCTGTTTATTGAGTGATATAATTTATGTTTGAGAGAAATCATCTGGCCAAAAATAATGAAGCAATATAAGATCAGTAGTTTCAAAGTCACACTTGTTTGGCTGTGACAGAAAGTACATGTCACACATGTCACGCGTGCTGTGTGAGACGGCTAAATCCTGCCAGAACTATTTATAAACTCATATATATTCATGCTCTGCCTCGTAGCTGATTCACGAGTGCAAGCTCAACCATTCACCCCAGCTGATCCCACTGTGTGTGTGTGTGTGTGTGTGTGTGTGTGTGTGTTGCTTTACTATACTTATACATCTGTGTACAAAAGTTCAAAGCAAGTTTACATTAAATGATGAAACCATGGGGCTCTGACAAAAAAGCCCAGACATTGATTTTTACAGTGAGCAGTGAGGTCAATGGTGTTTAAGTACCTGATCTGTCTCAGCGGCCACCGGTCATCTCCTGACAGCTCAAAATCCAGTGCCACTCACATTAATCCTGTTTGTCAGGCTGTTGACGGAACTGTAATCAATTCAGATGAGTTTTAGAGGATCCTCCTCAGCTGCTGAACCCAATCGACACAACGCTGATGAATCATTGATGCTTCAGCATTGATTAGCACAGACACATCTGATCCTGTTGGGTCTTATCTGGATTCACCTCTTTGTCTTTGGTCACATCATTCATTCTCTGTCGCTGGTAAACATGACAAAACAAATCCTCCATTAGGAGCATCGATACACAGGCAACATGTTGCAATGTGGTTTTCAAGGATATAGTTTTAAGTGGTGATGTTACTGTCTGCCATTACTATGTTCACTTTTGCCAGTGATATTGGTAGTTGTGTGTAGGATTTGCTTCTGTCGTGTTGAGCTGATATCCTTTCTCAATTACCTTTCTTTTTGTTTTTATATAGCACATTTCAAAATGTTACAGACTGCCTTACATGAGAAAATCTAGATTAATTTCAGTATCACAATTAAATAAGATGAACAAAAGGGCAGAGAATGAAAATGACAATAAAACATATAGTAGTAATAAACCTTAGGGTTAAGTTATTTAAAAAATGTTAGATCTTCAGGCCCAATCAGCCTTCTTTTGAGCCGGGACTTAGGGACAACGAGCAGCCCTGCCTGAGGATCTGAAGCTGTGCTATAACCAGGAGCCCAGTGAGAGTTAACGATGCTCACACACTGTGATTTACGTCACCCGGCATGCCGGTGTTTTTGGGTCATAGATCTTGGTGCAACACCGCTACAGTAGCAGGGCTACTGCA
The DNA here is from genome assembly GCF_021292245.1 of Micropterus dolomieu. Lineage (NCBI taxonomy): Eukaryota > Metazoa > Chordata > Actinopteri > Centrarchiformes > Centrarchidae > Micropterus > Micropterus dolomieu. The sequence continues at coordinate 27,620,248 of NC_060156.1, read as the reverse complement.
ACTGGCAGTTCAGACGCAACAACCCGAAAAATCAAGTCAGAACGTCAGCCACATCGACAACCGATTAGAAAGGACACATTGAGTTGAAGCACCCAACCAGCCTAGTGAATGTTGATCAAAAGAAATCACTATCAGAGGGGGGACACCACGAACCAACACCTGCAAAGTTCCTCCACCCAAGTCAAACTCATTTTGTAAAAGGATAAAAATGGAAGAAATAAATAATATAAAAAAATAAATGTGATTTTTGGGACTGTGAACTTGAATCTCAACGATGTTTTCTGATTACTTGTCATTTTTCTGCTCTGACGTTGGTAAAGGTTTCTTTAGGTTTAGGCACAGAACTCGATCATGGCTAGGGAAACATAATGGTTATATTAAAAGTCAGTTTGACAGGAAACGAACAGCAGTTTGCCCAACCGCCTCCCTCTGCATTACTCAAATATAAACAGATGTCATTTTGGGGGCATCTGCTGAATCCATTCCCCTCACCTTTAACTGGACCTAATCTTAGCTCTGTCCCCAACCAGTCCTTTCTACTAAGGTTAACCAGAGCCTAACCCCCAACTCTAACCACAGGTCCAATATTTGACTGTTACAGGAGTACCAGGAACTGTGTGGTTTCATGACTCCTACCTCCACAGAGCAACAATGAACACAATCTCAGCAAACACAAAGGGAACATTCTTTAAAACAGAACAATAGTGTTGTTCTGTTTTTAATGTCAGTAAAGTAAACATGCCTCCACTCCACCAAATACGAAGAGAGAAGGAATACAAAAATCAACCAGGGCCCTGGTGACCCTGTGTTCTGTTACAAAATCTTTTTGTAAATGATGTTCTTGTCTGTTGCCTCTTGTGTGGATAATATATTGGCAATTTTACTATTGTTTCTGTCTATTGTTTATTTCTTGAATTTCTTCTTACACTAAGGACTTTCATTCAGGAGACCGAGGTTCAAGTCCCATGAGTTAGAAAGTCAAAGTTGACATGTTATTAATTTAATTATTAAAAAAAAATCATTATTTATTTATTTATTTATTTTTGTAGAATACTTAAATTACGTGACTTAAACCACATAACTTATGTAATGTACAAATTTTAACCCAAACCATGATCTTTTCCTAATCCTAACCAAGTAGTTTTGTTGCTGAAACCTAACAAAACTACCACCTTTTCACAACATTTACTACATGTTAAAAGCCATGTCATTTAAAGGCTCATGCAGACTATACGAATCTCAGAGTCGGCCAATGGCCGTGCCGTTCACACTACATAACTTTACGTCTTGTGATGGGAGTCCTGAAGTCGTTGTGGTGTCACATTACGTGACTGATCGTTTTGTCAAGAAAACACATGTGAAATGTGAAACAGGAAATGACGCGCACCTACACACGAAACAGCTGTTTTTTGTTATTATAAAGATAGAAGTTATAAAGACAAAGAATATGTGTGGAAGAATGGATTAGCACACTCAGGTAGCAGGGATCGTCTGAGCTACAGAGAGAGCTGGAGGTGAGTTAAAAGTGTTTTGTGGTGAAAAAGTAGCTGCCTGCTCTCATTGGCTGGATGTGGATGTCGAGTCAGCCGACTCCTCCAGATATTTGGCATGCTAGATATCTGGCAGACGTCAGCGATGTGTCAGAAATGTGTCGTGGAGCCGTTTTGATGCGTCGTTGTGTAGTTCACACATAAGGACTGGCGACCGCAGATTGACCACTGATTTACTCCTGATCACAGCCCGACGGTCGCTGAGCTCCCTGATGGGCAAATCGGGCTTAAAATCGTGTAGTGTGAACTAGGCTTTAGTAACATACATAAGGTCCTGTATGCCTGTCGCGTTACTTGTCAATGCTCGTACATGTTGTTTAGGGGAACCCTCATACATGCCGTACTTCCCAACGGACATATTTCGTTTGAGGACACTTGACAATCGACCTATTTTGTAATTTAGCTATGAGGACGTGTTGTGCTAGTCTTCTTTGCATTCCTACACATTTTAGCCTGTGGTTCAGTGGAACCTTAGATGTGTTTGACTTCATGCGGCGCTGCACAGCGCTGACTTAACATAAGGCATGCTGGTTAGGAATTGTGTTCGACTTTCGCCAGCTGCAAAAAGTACAATGTCACATGACATTAAAGCCTCGCGGGAGCAAGGCGGCTGCAGTCGCTGAGTCTGCTTTTCTCTGGCTGCACAAAGTTGGAACCACCTTTTGACTGATCTGGTGGCATTTGTCTTTGTCAGTGTTCTAAATTCACAGTAAGCTCACGCAGGTAGAATGTGTCCGACTTGACGGCAGCGTTTTTATACCCCGCCGTCAAGTCACCTGCAGCTTACTTTTGAATATTAAGTTGCCGAAAGTCAGCCGCAGTCATCTCGAATGCACCTAATGATAAAGGAATGTGTGTCACATCACCCCTGTGCCTGTGCAGCATTACGCTCATGCATGACACAAACAAAATGCAGACCAACTTGTCAAAACACTGCTGAACAGTGCTGCGGACAGGAGTCATTTTATCCTCCCTCATCATGAGCATTCATGAAGGATGCTGTGACTCAAATCAACAGTGAATGAATGAATGAATAAATGATCGAATGAATGAATAAATGAATAAATGAGAGGATGAATGAATGAATGAATGGTTTAGTTTGGTTTATAGTGTAATGATGTCAATTCAGGTCCTGAACTCCACAAAACTCTTAACTTAAGTATTTTTCAGTTGTATTGGTATTGTGTGGAAAACAAATATTTAGCAAACAATAAAAAAGTGTTCATGTGAATGAAGTCCCATTTGATATGTGGTGTGTATTTATAGGGATAGTTGCATTTAAAAATGTAAATTGAAATAATGACTGATTCAATTAAAGTAAAACGGGGATCCTTAAAATGACACTACATGCCTCTTGTGTCTCTGTCTCTCCCTCTCCCTCTCTCTGTCTCTCCATATATCTGTCCAGCAACCAGTGGAGGATGCTTATGGGACAACAAAGGAACACCATGTATCCAGCCAGCTATACCCCACCTCCCAGCCCAGCTTTTCTGCTTTTCTGGGTGTCTATGTTGTCACACATGTGGAAGTCTGCCCCGATTTCTCCCTTCGCTTTGTCGGTACTCCTTCACCCTGACTTTTGTCCATCCCACTCTGTCTGTTGATCATTTGGGCCGATGGAGGTCAGGGTTTGGAGCCTGGGGAGCACCTCTCAGCCTGCAGTTCTAAGTCACCATGGTATGGTACAGTTGATCCACCTTCTTACCCCTGTGGATTCTCCACGATGACATTACGCCAAGCCGAAGCTTCCGGTCTGAGATGCGAAGCCAATGCATAAGTCCCTTAAATCTGCATTCTATCGAATAATCAGCAGGGGGCGACTCTTCTGGCAGCAAAAAGAAGGCCAGCTCCATTAGACATAACGGTAAAATGATCCTACTTCTCAGCTGATTTATTACCTCAAACACTTAAACACTTTCCTAATGAGTTTATGAGTCTCAGTCGCTAGTTCTGTGTGGAAAACAACAGCTAGACCCCTGCCAAATCTGACCAGTGATGACATGTATAGCCGCATTTCGTCATTCCGCCGCTGGTTGTCGAGGTGGTGTCCAGCAAACGATGTGGGCTTTGTTGATCATTGGCAGACTTTCTGGGGAAGACCTGGTCTGATCTGGAGAGACGGCATCCATCCCACTTGGGAAGGAGCAGCTCTCATTTCTAGAAATCTGGCCAAGTTTAATTGTGGACCAAATCCATGACAACCCAGGAGACCAGGAGGCAGAGTCGCAGTCTAACACACTTCTCTGCTCCTCCATTTCAGGAGTTACTTAGTGAAAATCCTATAGTGACGGTGTCTGCCCCCCGACCATTGAAAATATTTAAAAAGGTAAACAGAAGAGGAGCTGTGCATAAAAACCTCATAAAAATTAAAACCACAAGAGCAATAGTGCAAACGAATAGGAGAGTTAAATGTGGACTCTTAAACATCAGATCTCTCTCTTCTAAAGCTGTACTAGTAAATGAACTAATATCAGATTATGATATTGATTTATTTTGTCTTACTGAAACCTGGCTGGGTGATGGAGAATATGTTAGCCTAAATGAATCCACCCCTCCCAGTCATATTAATACTCACATTCCTCGAGGCACAGGCCGAGGAGGTGGAGTTGCAGCTATCTTCGACTCTAGCCTACTAATCAGCTCTGAACCTAAACTAAACTATAACTCATTTGAAAGTCTTGTTCTTAGTCTTTCGCACCCAAGTTGGAAATCACTGCAACCAATTCTCTTCGTTATAGTGTACCGAGCACCTGGTCCGTACTCTGAATTCTTATCTGAATTTGCAGAGTTTTTGTCAACTTTAGTCCTTAAAACGGACAAAGTTATTATTGTAGGGGATTTTAATATTCATGTGGACGTTGAGAATGACAGCTTTAGTACTGCGTTTATCTCTCTGGTAGATTCCATTGGCTTCTCTCAGAGTGTTCATGAACCGACTCACTGTTTTAACCACACCCTCGACCTTGTTTTGGTGTATGGTATTGAAATTGAACAT
>NC_060156.1:27614059-27615603 GCF_021292245.1 Micropterus dolomieu | reverse complement strand
GGGGAGAAAGACTCCCCTACCCCGGTCTTCCCTGAGCTCCGTCGGGACTGGATGACGGTCCTCAGATCGCGTCTCTCAGACGACTGAGGGTGAGAGCGCCGTCTCGCTGCCCCAGCTCCTCGGGGGGGCCCCCGAGAAGCGACACTCTGCTTCCTCTCCTCTCCGTAGGAGCTCGTAGAGGGAAGGGACCTACGCCTGGCAGCCTCAGCTGCCTTGGGTCCAGACCGGCGAGGGAGGTACTGGCGGAACGCTTCGCCCTTTCTGCGTTCTGCGAAGCTCCGCCAGATCTTCCTCAGAGGGACCCCCCCCCCTCTGAACCATCTCCTGTAGCAGGTCGGCTTGGTAGGCTTGAAGCACCGCCATGGTGTGCAAGCTCGCACCTGCCTGGCCCGCTGCCATGTACGCCTTCCCCACGAGCGTGGATGTGGTGCGACATGGTTTGGATGGTAACGCCGGCTTCTCCAGGGAGGACGCAAGTCGAGGGGAGAGATAGCTCGCAAGCGCATCCTCCACCCGAGGCATCCTCCCATAACCACGGTCCCTAACCCCCATCACATTACTGTAGTTCAGTGATCGGGGTGTGGAAAGCCATGTAGAGAAGGGTCTGCCCCATGATTACTCAGTTCATCATGTAAATCAGGAAAGAATGGCAGAGACCGGCGTGGAGGTGGCGTGTGGTGCTTAAGAAACCGTTCATCAAGCTACCACTAGCCTGTGGTGTCTGCTCCTTTGGCCAGTTGATGTTGAGCTTAGCCACGGCTCTAGTCACCACCTCCAGCAGCACGTCATAGTCGGGCGCCGCCAGATGACGCCGCCCCGACACCCGGAAGTCATCGTCCACTGCGCTGAGCTTGCTGCAGCGTCTCCGGATCCAAACCGCGAGCGGGAGAAGCCGAGAAACGGGCTCCCGAAACGAGGAAAGGAAGCGTCGGAGCCAGCGGATGAAGGTCGGGAAAAAGCCTCAGCCGTCCCGAAATCCTCCGACAGATCACGCTGTGAACCCCATGAGTGAAGCCGCCGGGCTGCCTCAGCGGCCGCAGGGCCCGCGCCACGGGGAAAACACATCCGGCCATCCTCGGGAAAGAGAGCCATGCTGTACCTCAGTACCCGCACGGAAAGGGCTTCGCAACGGGCGCAGGCAGCCCCCTCGAGAGCTGCCCGGGCGTGCTCCATCCCCAAACATGAGACACACATCTCATGAGAATCTCCATCCGTGATGTACCGAGGGCAAGAAAAAAAAAACACACCTTCTGTACATCTGGTTGCCGGACATGCTGGTAGACTTCTTCTTCAGGTAAGACATACTGCTTGTAGGACTGGAGCTTTCTTCAAACAACATACAGAGCGCCTGCTGAATAGAAAAAAGCTAATGATGAGTGTGTACAGGTGTGCTTTATACTCCTCCGGTTATTCCGTCACACCTTACCGTTCTAGCAACAAGCCAATAGGATTGGAGTGATTTCATTCACGTTCAGACCTGCTTCGCCTAGAGGCGTTCCCATAGTGTCGTAACCGACGCAGTTCGAGTTCCCTCGAAGGGGAAC
>NC_060156.1:27592693-27614039 GCF_021292245.1 Micropterus dolomieu | reverse complement strand
CGGCCCGCCGCACCTCTCTCCCCGCCTGAAGCGCCTGCTTCATAGTTTAAGCTAATGATGAGTGTGTACAGGTGTGCATTATACTCCTCCGGTTATTCCGTCACACCTTACCGTTCTAGCAACAAGCCAATAGGATTGGAGTGATTTCATTCACGTTCAGACCTGCTTCGCCTAGAGGCGTTCCCATAGTGTCGTAACCGACGCAGTTCGAGTTCCCTCGAAGGGGAACTGGACTTTCACCCAGGAGACCTGTGTTTGTTTTCTTTGTGAAACAAAAAGTCATGATTGCTTGATTGTTTTATTTTATTTTGAAGTTTTATTTTGAAAGTCTAACCAGACGTTGCATATTTATTCTTGCTAACTTGACTACAGATGACATTAAGTGTACCCAGGGCGTTTAAAAGCGACGCTAAGGAGTCTTATGTGATGAGTTGGGAGGGAGAACGTGTTGGCAAAATAACTCCAGCTGTCAGAAAAATGGAGTATTTCCATTTTATGCTTTTTACTTAAAAAGCATAAAGTAGCAAAAAATGGAAATACTCCAGTAAAGTACCTCAAAATGTTACTTAAAGTATAGGCCACTACAACACTAGAGTAAATGTACATTCAGTAAAACTTGGCCTGGCGTGGCTGCATGTTTTGACACATAAACGCCGGCCTCAATTAGAAGTCTGGTCTGGTTTTAATAGAAGTTCTCTGGATGCATAAAATCTCTTAAAGCCCATCGGGGTGCCTGCTTGAAGTTAGCTGCTTAGATTGTGCATACAAATATAAATGTTTAAACCTTTGTAAATATGGACATGCTACACATGCTATCATTCAGTTCATTTTACAAGAACCATGAGCACAAGTATTATTAATTCAGATTTACAGGCGTTGTAGACAAGGGACAAAACAGAAGTGGTGACTCCTGACCTCTTGAGTCCGAATATGTGTCCATTCCTTGAGTATGTATAATATTTATTTCCACCTATCAAAAGAATCAAAATGTTGTTTTTTTTCAAAATGAATCCAAGTTTAAATAACTACTAATAACCTTCAGCTTTCAACCCTCTACGGTAGGCTACCGGTACTTTAATGCGCCGTCTCTCTGAGCTAGATAAAAAGAATTTGTAATTGATATGTTATTCTTAAGTAAGTATGTAAGTAACATTCATACTGGGTTAAATAATCATCTTTGCTGAGAGAGAGTTTGTGGGAAAGGAATAAAAGGCCAGTTCCAAATATAGGGTGAGTTCAGTGATTAAAACAAATAAAAGCCCGGTCTGTTACAGGAGTTACATGCCACCACAGCCTGTCAGCTTTTGTTTCTTGCATCCGTGTGTGTTTATGCAGATTTACTCGCCAACGCTGACCACTGAGCCTCTGGGAGCTGATGACCTGCTTTACCTCACTGTGACGGACGTGTTGGCAGAAACCCACAAACACACGGGTAACACACATGACAGACAGGAGACTGGTTTATATCTGCATGTAAAAGCATTTTAACAACCACTGATGTTTTAAAAGAGGTGAAACTGTGAAATAAAGCCAGATTTCCCCACCAACCTCCTCAACATGTGGGCATAAGTGAGAACCTCTCTTTTGGTGCTGAATATTAGTACCAAAATAAAATGTCTTCTAACTGCAGAAATGTTAACATGTGCACTTTGTCTAAACCCAAGAATTACACAAATTTTGCCTGAACGGGGGAAAGAGAGCTGAGCTGGAAAACTGATGTAAATCAGTCTGTCTGATGAAATAATAAGATTTAAATAATTTAAATGAGCTAGCAAGTTATTCCTGCTGGGGTTAGCTGCCCCTCACACATTCACACTGTGGGGGTCGGACAGAATCGGCATGTTAATGTCATTTCTTGGGAGTGCAACACATGAAGCAGCTGCCTCATTTGTCAACATCACTGATATACTGGAAATTATGTTGTATTTAAACAATAATGGACTTAAAAAACAGATCGACCTTCAGTTTTTTTATTTTTAGAGATTTGTTTTGTAAAAATGAAGTGATGTTCTATAAAGACAGGGATATAACAACAGAGAAATGAAGGATAATGAAAAACACGTGTTCATGGAGCGTGTCCTTTGGTTAGTCATTGCTCATTTATATAACATACAATTATATATACACATATTTTATATACAGTTATGTAACATACAGTTGTTTGTTTCTAGGAATTAGCTAATTGATTCTGCTCAAAGACAAAGTAATCAAAGCTGTTTCATGCAGCTGTGGTTCACTGACTGCTTCAATTTCTAATTTAATATTAGGTCATGCATCTGAGTGCACATGCTGCTGTGTGTCTCAGTGTGTGTGGGCTTGTTTTACTGTATTCGTGGGATCCACTATACTTGTGGTGTCCAAACGCTTTGCGGGGACCACAAAAAGGGCTATTTGAGGTGGACGTAGCCAGCATGACATCACCTGCTGGTCTGTGGTCCACCATTTTAAAGCTTCAGTCGTCATCTTGGTTTTTTAGAACCACACATTTCGGATGAATGGGTGAAGCCAGCTAGCGTGGTTAATAAGGTGCATTCACGTTAACTGTGATATTAGCTGGGATGTTAATTTTGGCTAGTGAAAAACAGGCTTAAAATAAAATGTACTAACTGAATGTACTAACAGGAAAAAAAAACAAAAAGCCAATTCCTTAGAGTGTCTTTTAACCGAATGCTGAACAAGACATTTTTTGGCTACCAAAATGTTCCAGTTGACTTTCATGAACTGAAAACACACAAAAACAAGTTCACAGCTCGTTAAATGCTACAATTCACCTCTCTCCTGATTGACAGGTCATGACTTGTCAATCACAAGGTAGCCCCGCCCTAAAGCCTCCCCTGCTTTCTGGTCTATGTTCCTCTAAATGGGACCATAATTTACTGAATAAACATCATGCTGTGTTAAAGAAGACTTGAAACTAGCGACTGAGACCATAAACTCATTAGGAAAGTGTTTACTGAGGGAATAAATCAGCAGTAGAGAAGTAGCCTCATTTTCTCATAGACTTCTATGGAGTCACGCTCCTTTCTGCAACTGGTGGAGTCGCCCCCTGCTGGCTGTTAGAGAGAATGCAGGTTGAAGGCTTGACTTTTCAGTCCCAGAGGTTGCCTCTTGGTTAGGGGTAGGCGCTTAGTTGTGATGGTTAAGGTCAGGGTAAGTGGCTAGAGAATGCATTATGTCAACGATGGGTCCCAACAAACGTGACACAAGGATGCGTGTGTTCAGTGTTTCTGTGATTCGCTGCTTCTTGTCCTGGATACTGACTGCAGCACTTCTCTCCCCCGGCTCGCCCTCACAAATATCACCTGTCAGTCAAACTCTGAATTGGACAGTGCCTTTCAGGTGGATCAGTAGTCTTTGAGCGAGCGAGTGTGACCTTGTTTGTGTGACGGTAAAAGAAGAATAATTAACCCCTCTCTTTTAAAGAGGATGCGTGCAGAGAGACGACAGGCGAGGTCGGTTCACACGCCGGCCAAATACTCAACGAGCGCCTCGTCCGCCATCTGGCACTTCACGGAAATGTCAGCAGGGTCATGTCACTTCGAGTTTGCTCGGACCATCACTGCCAGGTGGATTTGACTTTTGGTGTTTTTTGAAGGAAGAAGTCTGAGAAATATTAGAGCTTCAAAAAAACATGTGTTAAGTCAAGGATCAAGGAAATGTATTTATCATTATACAACAACGTTTTGTAGCATTTAGAATACAGTAACATACATTAAAAAATAAAGACAATATAGGCCTATTTATAAAGTACACAAACACATCCAGGAAATAATTCAGCAGTGTGTCTATGAGAATATAAACATATTGATAAGATGTTTTCTTATCTTCACATAAAACGTCTTTAAGGTTATTGAACATAATACAGTGAGGATAACAGGAAGGGTTTGTCACCGCAGGATGTTTGTTTTATAAGGATGGTCTGCTCTATATGAAAAGTGCCCTGAGAGAACTTCTGTCATGATGTGCCCCGTTTATAAATGAAATTGAAATGAAATGGAATTTTTCATAATAGCCATTTCCCCAGAAGCATTTTAACCCTGTCTATCCCAGCTCACTGGTAAAGTGAGTGTTTAGCTGCTGTAGTGCTGTCAATCAACAGTGACCCTGCAGCCTGTTGCAGCAGCTGTGTGTAAGTTCTAACTTCACCAAGTCATAACGTAAATTATTACTAAATTTAATGCATTACTAAAGTAAGAGCGGCTGCACCACGGAGATAAGTGCATAAAATGTTAGAATTATCTTCCCTAAGGGTAAAACTGCAGTTTTTTCACCACAGTAATCCTACTCTTTTTGGATTTGATATTTCAATATCGATCTAGCTTTACTACGGTGTGCTATGAAGCCAAGTGGCTCAGCTAACATGCACAGAAACCATGACGATGATCGTTGATTGTCCACTCGCCTTAGTTATGACTTTAAACTACTACTACTAATTTAGTTTCAAACTAACTAGAAGTTACTGAACCTCTAATGCCGACTCTAAGACCTAACTCAGGAGAGAACGTACACACAGCTGTTGCAACCCAGTGCTGGTCGTTATCAACAAAATGAGCCATTCACACTGGGTTGTGACTGCTCTTTATGGGTTGTTCTAGAGATCCCAGCAACATCTTTAGATCTGTTTATAACAGTGTGATTTGGGCCACTTTCATGTGTGGTCCAAATCAGATACAGGTCGGATTTTTAAAAATAAAGTTCATGCGACTCTCTGTGTGCTGTGTGTGCCGTCATGTTATTCTGTCAGGCAGCGGCCAGTTCAAACTGGAGTCTAAAAATAATGAACAGTGAACAGTCAAAATAATGGAGTTGAGCGCTAATGCCTGCAGTGTGTCACAAAACTCTTAGTTTACATTACATTTATTCATTTAGCTGAGGCTTTTATCCAAAGCGACTTAAAATTGCTATAGATGTCAGAGGTCGCACGCCTCTGGAGCGACGAGGGGTTAAGTGTCTTGCTCAGAGACACAATGGTGGATGTGTAACAGTGGAAATCAAACGCTGGTCTCACAAAAAGACAAAAATACAAAAGACACGTGTCTTATCCACTGCACCATCCTATAGTCAAATGTTTGATGTAAAATCAGTCATGTCATGTTTAAACTAGAAAACACAAAAAGCACATTCGATTTGTGTGATTGATCTGCCCATTTCTGTCGTCTCGTCTAATATGTTCCTTTCTTCTGGCCGAAAATGTCTCCTCTTCTCGATGTCTCGTTTCTTTTTATCAGTGGTGTGCATGTTGTTTGTTACACAGCAGGCGTGATACACAAACGATGACAGAATGATGCTGACAATAGAGGACATGCAAATTCATGAAACGTCCTTTTCAACAGTAATACATTTGTTTGTGTCATTTACGGTTCTGATTTATATGGTTTTACACAAAGATATTGTGTTTTCAGATCAGATGTCCATCTGGAGTGAAGGATTATGATCCTGAGCACCCCAGCGTGTGTACACTACAGTACTGTGTGTACTTTAATGGCCTTTTAGGCTCATTTTTCAGCATCCAGCTCCACAGGCGTTGGTGTGACTCTGTAATGTTGTTGAGGCCTTTGAGTCCTGGAAAGGTGGCGGTATGGTGCTCTAAGAATCGCCCGCTGTATGAATAGACCTGACTGATGCTCATTATTCATGTAATTCTTTAGTTTCATGGTATGCTGCTGAGAAAATCATCATGACTCATATAATAAGAACAGTCAGTTCCCACCTGCTGACTTCAGAGCTGCTGGAAACAAAAAGCAGTGCTGGTACATGTGAATGAAATAAAATAATGTATGTGCAACATTCACTTATAGAAATAGTTAAATATCATCATTAATGTTCTTTATTACTGCTCAAGAACTAAAGCTGTCAGAAACTCTTATTCTCCATAACCGTTGTTGTCCTGTATGTTTTCTACTTGTGTAGTTAGATTCTCCTTCGACAAGGCTCAGTAAAAACACACAAATCATACCTAACAGCAGCTGTGCAGGGTCTGTTTTTGTTCTTCAGAGTGATAATTCCAGAACGAATGAAAGGTTTCTTGTAAATGTTTTTCCGGGCAAGTGGAACTTTATGTCGTCTGCCTGATGGTAGTAAAGATTAGCAGAGGGATTGAGAGGGGTCCTCTATGATCGTGGTGGCTCTCCTGAGTTCTACAGTTCAGACAAGCGGGTTTGTGGCTATCCATTACTTTTAGCAAACTTTATCAATTACTTTTATTCTTCCAGGGGCCATCCTGCAGCCTGCTGCAGCAGCTCTCTCACTACGTTTGTCTACTTTTGTAAATCTTTAGTTGCTGTTTGTATTTTTACTCCTATTTTTATTTTAGTTTTATATACCACTAATAATAATAACTTTATTGTCACAAATAATTATATGCAGCACAACGCATGTGAAATGTTTTCCCTCCATATAACCCATCCTGATTAGGAGCAGCCACTGTGCAGAGCCCGGGGAGCAATTAGCAGTTTAGGGTCTGCTATAGGCCACCTTCAGCAGTGGACATCTCTCCAGCTACCAATTTTTTTTACTTTCTCTATTTATCTGTACTTATTTCTGTCCTTGTGGTGCTGCAACAACCAAATTTCCCCCCTGGAGATCAATAAAGGTTTCTCTTAAATCATCTTATTGGAGCTTAAACTAAATTGGATAAACAGTGAAATTGTCGAGATAACTAGCCAGGTAACTTTTATCCATACGTTTTCTTTAAATCTCATTAAAAAAACTTTTGTATGTATTATTTTAATGTTTTAGCAGGACTTAATTATCTTATTTTGGGCAGTTTAATATACAACAGTATGTCATATTTTATCAGTTGATCATTATGTTTACATTGTAAAATCTGGAACGTTCCCATAACTCCAGCTGTCACAGAAATGGAGGAAAAAGTTGAATATTCTGCTCTTAAATGTTGAAAGTGTACTCAAACCATTAACATTTATCCTATTAAGTACAGCATCAGCTCTGCTCTTTTCTATAAAACTGTGCAGCAAATAAAACATTTTGTATATAAAATCTGGAATCCGTCCGTGTTCCAGTTACAAACAAACAGACATACAGGCGGCCCACTTCAAGAAAGGAGGAGAAGAGGAAGCACAGAGTGGAGAAGAAGAAGTGTAGGAAAGTGGAGAGGAAGAGGATGAAAGGGTGAGGAGGAGGAGAGCAGCGCTTCAAAGTGAACACACAGATGTTTGTTGATGAACAGCAAAGAAATTAATGAGTTCTGTCTGAGAGACACGCGGAAGACCAGACTGTTTGTGTGAGTGTGCACGCTCGCTCCGCCTTTTATTATTGTGAGGACCAGCTGGAGTTTTAGAGCCTGAAGAATGGAGGCCATCAATTGTCCATCAGAGTCACACAGTGGTAACTTAAGTAAAGTAGCAGTACCACAGTGTAGAAATACTCTGCTACAAGTCAAATTTTTGCATTCAAATTTTTACTAAATTACAAACAAGTACAGAAGGATCAACACCATTTTAGAATAATGTTTATTCTAAAGACAAAGCCTATATATCATAATTTATTTGTTAATTATATTTTAGTATTGATGACAATCTGCAAAGTTACCAAATGCATCACATCACTAGTAAGTACAGTTCATGAGTAAAAGTAGTAGTTACTTTCCACCGCAGCACACCCAAAGCATTCAAAGTGTTAGATTAGGCATGAATCTGAACCAATGCAATTTATTTACATAATGTATATTTATATATTTATATTAATATGTAAATAACATATTATAATGAAATGAGTTGTCATGCCTTCAATAAATCAAACAAAAACATTGAGAAATGTGGTTTACCCTGACAATGACTGTTTAATTGATGAAAATAAAATAAAATAAAATACAGCATGTAAAAACTAACGTGCAGCTTTGGTCAATAAAAATCAAGGTGGAGCTAAATTTGAAGTAAAGTTACCTCAAATATGTACTTTGGACAGTACTTGAGTAAATGTTCTCCTCCACCGCTTTAGATGTAAAAAGACAGCTGAACTCTCCACAAAACAGCGCCGCTGGTCTCTCCTACACATTTACACTGTTTCAGTGCTTATTGTAGCTTTTCTTTAAACTCTGAATAACTTTGTGTAAAGAATTTTTTCAAAAGGAATAAGAACCTCATCAGGTGTTACTGCTGCTTTAAAAACAACAGACAAAAGAAGTACAGGAATTAATGAATGTTAACAAGCTCTTAACACAATGTAAAATTAATAGAATGTGGAGGAACTCATCACTCTGTCTCCTGGTGTCCTCGTCAGTGATTTGACTTGCGGAGTTTCTCCAGTAACATCAGGAAGTAAACACAATGCTGATTCATGCTGCATGAGACTTGATGAGGAAGAACACGGTGATATATAAAGCACAGATAAAAAAAATTTAAATCAAATTTACTTTTAGTGGTTTATTATTTTGTTGTTGTTGTTTTTTGTTTAATCCATTTCACAATTGTTTCAGCCTACTTTGCATACATGGTACTCCATACACAGACCAGTGGCAAAAATAGACAACAATGAGTTTATTATGAGATGACTTATGAAGTCCCCAAAGTCTCTAAAAATGTAAAAATATATTTTTTAACTTGTGGTGTTGACTTGTGCACACAAGATAACAACAAAATATAATTTTCAGCCCGACAGACTTGGATAATAATTCAGGACGGGAATCTAAAATCAACCCAGGAGAATAAATCTCCACACATTCACAACAGACCGCACAACACTGGCACTGTTCTGTAGACATATTTTCCTTTTACCGTTTATGGCAGTAACATATCTTTCAGTTTTATTACTACACACAAACACGGCTTCACAAAACCTCCCAAACTGTTCAAAACAGCCTCTTCAGTTTCAAGAGTTAGTCACTTGCACTTCCATAATTTAAGCTACATGAATAAATATGGTGTGTATCCATCACTGTTGTTGTTGTTTGTTTAGCAACTGCATTTCCTTAGAGCCCCAACTCGACTTGTGTTGATCATCACGAGTAACTGGAGCTACTTCCACCTGACAGAAAAAAAGCATCCAGCTCTACATGATTAAAGGATGATTTCTTATTTTTAAACCTGGGCCCTATTTTCCATGCAGTAGATGCTTCAGCCGAACTGGCTGCAGCGGCTGCAACGTATTCCTTTTAGGGAATTGCGCACTTCGAAATGGTGTCTACAAAAAGTGCTTCTTTTTTTCAGCGACAGACTGTTATACCAGGTGTCTGGCACCATCATGGAGAGGATCCTTATGAGGGACTCTCGGTGACCCCCTTTGTGTTTAACAAGAAACTGAAGTCTCGTTCTGAAATTTCTAAGAGGCTAGTTGTTGCAGGAAGACGCCAGAGGAAATGAGGAGTTTGTTGTGTACGTAGAGGAGCTGCTAGCAAGACTTTATTTCCTAACATTACTTCAACACAACCAGTGTTGGGCAAGTTACTCAGAAAGGATAGAAAATTACTTTTTACATATTACTCCTTAATTAGTTATAATATTACTTTTCTTTTTACTGGGTATTAAAAAGGTGGTATTATGCTCATTTTCAGGTTCATAATCCTATTTAGGGGTTGTACCAGAACAGGTTTACATGGTTTAATTTTCAAAAAACACCATATTTTTTTTTCATACTACACATTGCTGCAGCTCCTCTTTTCACCCTGTGTGTTGAACACTTCGTTTTAGCTATGGAATGATGCATCTTGCCTCCACAAGATCTTTGTTAGAAGTTGCACATGCGCAGTTCCTAGTTAAGGACTACTAGCCAATCAGAAGCAGAGAAAGGTGGGTCAGCGAAAAGACGGTAAACAGCTTCGATTCAGCTGTAGGCTACATGTTGCCAACCAGCTTAGCAACATGGACTGGAGCAAGAGTTTCAGAGTGGTGAGTTATTAATCTGTAACAAATGTATCTTTTATCCATGAAGTTTTAACTGAGCTCTGTCTCTACATCACAGGAACAACTTTATGTCCACTGACTGCCTGGAGGGTAGCTAGTCTTAGAGGTGTGTGCTGCTTTTTCCACCGGTGTTTTTGAGGACGTGTCAGACTAGCCGATAGGCGAGCGTTATATGAGGCGCATTTTGCTTTATTCCCGATGACGTCACAGGGATGAAAGGGAATCAGCTGGACTACAAACAAGCTGTTTTCAAGCAGTTCAGAGCAGAGATTTCTGTGGGAGATGGGAACTCCCTTTGGTCTGGACTTTGGGCTTTGCAAACCTATTACATGCACAAAAAAAGGTATATAACTCAATAAAGGAGAGGGGAAAAGCCTCTTTAAAAGTAACCAGTTACGTTACTATATTACTTTCACTATGTTTTTCTGCACATTTATTCAGTGTTTTTACAAAACATAAAACGTTGCTTAATGCCTCTCTCTCCTGACGAGTGCATGCATCACTGGCTGTAGCAGCCAGAGTCTCTTTCTACAAGTTTCATGTTGCTGTGCTGCTTCAGCAGATGATTCAGTACACTAGATGTAGAATTGTTTGCGGTTGAAAGCTTTTTGCTGGCTCTTGCATCTTTGACTGTGACAAAATAATGACAGTACTTCCAGCTGTCAAAAGACAGAGCTTGTTTGCCATTCTTCCTTTAGCTTTTTGGCTGACAGTCGACATGAACAATATAAGGTCCAGCTAGATTAGAACGGCCCTGACCTGCTGCGCAGTTGCGCAAACACGTGAAGGATGGTGCGTTGTGGTAATGCAGTAATGCAGCATTACTTGGATTAGTAACTGTAATATTATTGTTTTGGAAATAGTAATTCCTTACACTACTTGTTCCTGAGAAACGTAATAATATTACAGCTGAGTAACGTGCCACTGCCCAACACTGAATAAAACAAACTATTCTCTCCAAGTCTGACTCACATTTTCACCAGTGCAATCGCCCCGAAGGAATACGGTGCAGCCACTGCAGCCGGTTCGCTACAGAAGCATCTACTGCACAGATTCAAAACTTTTGTAGCTACTAGTCATTTCCACACCAACATATGAACATAAAAACAGCCCAGGTTTTAAAACATTGAAAAGAAGAGAAAAGTAGTTGGAAACGATGACTTGTCATGTCACTTGAACATATCTGTGGCTTTTCTCCTTTTAACGTGCTCCCTATCAGCTCCACCTTCTCTCCACCCTGCTCCCCTTTGTGTGCTCCATCCACTGACTGAACATGTTGATGTGTGCTGAGACCAGCCACGTCTGCTACTTAAGGACAGCCTTGTGTCTTGTGTTTCCATTGTGTTTTCACTTTAATATACACATTTCACACAGGCCTGACACTCCAGACCACCAGGAGTTCCTCCCGGTGCTACAGATGGTCAGCACAAGCAGTCTTCCCAACACATTTTTGCTCCCAACTCATAATGACGCTTTGTCAAGACCCCTTGGCTTCCCTTTCTAATGTCCTGGGTACCCTCTAGCGTTGCTTTGGATGTTTGGTTAGGTTTAGGAAAACTTACATAAGTTCAGTAATGCTACTTACGTAACATCACTTAGAACAATCAATGTTGACTTTTTGTTTCACACCGCAAACGAACACCGATGTCTTGGAGAAAAGTCCGGTTTCTTGCCCAGCTGTCCAGCCGGGAAGTCCCTTTTTTTAGGCCTAATTGATTTTTCCCATAGATGACTTCTCTTGTCCCGTTTATTGACTACTACGCTGATCTAACCACTGACTGATACAACAGCAACTCAGCAGTAAAACCCTCCACAAGTGTTTTGTCTTATACCGATAGTGAAGGTACAGCATAAAGAAGCTATGTTCTTTTTAGTTTGGCATATGTACATGAAGGCGATAACTTTTTTTACAAAAAGTGTTTTGTATTAGATAAATAGTAAAGGACTGTGTTAAAGGTACCTGCTGTAAATAAACTATTATCAATAAACCTACTGTATGTTGCCAAGGCATGAGAGTTATGTATTATATATCTAATTAAGATATTAGCTATCATTCTGAGAAATTGCTTAAAACAATACACTGTATATTCACACAAACCCATACCCGCACTACTGCAGCAGGCCACATCTGTCCCTTATTTCATAATGACAAAGTTGGCAACACTATCCAGCACAACCACCTCTTTACTCGGACTTCTCTGTTGAATATCACACACCTACCTGTAACGCTGAAATACGATGCTGCAGGGCTTCCCCTGGTCCGTTGAACTATGACGCTAAGGGGTCTTGACCATGCGTCCATATGTGACGACTTGGGAGTGAGAACATGTTGGTCTTCCAAGACTTTGGGGGGTTAAATCCAGATGTTCTTAACTCTGACCCTGTTTATAAAAGTAATAGAATAGAGGCGATGTAGCATTGTAAGTGTCCATAAAAGTTTTTTAAATTGAAATGCTACATATAGCTGTGCTTTGATTTATCAATGAAACAACAAATCCACTGAACACTACTCTGTCACTGTTTCTTCAGCGTCTCTGTCTCGTCTGTCCCGCTGTTTGTCACTTACATAGTTTGCGTGACTAATGGCCCATGTGACTCATATACATAGATCCCTGTTGAACCGTAACGCTGATGAAGTGAGACCACAGCAGGGTCCAGACTGTCACAGAGGTTTTCTTTCTGCCGCCGGAGTATTGAACTGGCACATACTTGTTAGTTTTTTCTTTCTGTGTGAGAGCCGACTCCCTGAGTGGCACAAAATCAATCTCTCTTTTGCACATAAAGCACGGGAACATGCAGACATTTACATTACTGTTATTAGTTTAGAAAGAAGTAGACGCTCTTACTCGCTGAACTGCTGCACCACGCTTCAATTGATACCAGTTTTTCTTTCTTGCCAGCCGTCAGAAAGTACAAAGAAAGTGCTTCTGTATGATTTAGTGCTTAAACATGTGTTTTGTTTGTTGTGGTATAAACACACCAGGCAGGAGCCCTGTGTCCAGGCCAACATGAACGGCTCTGACTTTTGGTCACAATAACACACGTCTCTCCTCCATACATACACAAGTTGTTGCACAGTGAGGAAGAAAGTAAAACACTATTTGAGGAACCTTATAACAACTCTGTCGGGCTGGATGTGGCTGCTGCTTTGTTGCACAGATAATTAGAGCGAAGAGATGGATGAAATCTTTGTGTTTACAGAATAACTCCATCATATTAGCACAGCAAGTGACCACAGGTTTATTTTTCTCTCCAACAAACTTTCCTTCTTCTTTTAAAAAAAAGCAAACAAAAATCGAACTCAGAAATTGCTGCAGAGGAGACTGAACGACAACTAATGTTTTTGCCTTCAGCACCTTTAGTGTTTTTTTGAGCGAGAGCATCCAACACTCTGTGTATCCACAATATAATCGCCACATCGTGGGACCCAGAGAGGTAAATATAAGGTAACTATAACAACAGAAGTATCAGTCAGTCACCTCGTACTGCAGCTTTCACCATTTGGAGTTGTTTTGTTATATTTGTTTGGTGTTTATTGCACAATTTTGTTTTCATTTTGGCTTTTTAGTTTTAGTTTTAGTTCACATTTAGTTAAGTAAAAATAAACTTTCCAACTCGTCTTGTTTCCTCTGTTAATAAACCCGGGACCAGAGATGAGCAGTATTTGTGAAACATGTATTTAAAATATGTATTCGAAATACAAAATAAGATTTTGTAACTTGTATTTGATAGGGTCAGTGGAAAAATAGCTTCATTTTTTTGTATCAGAATACTTTAGTGTTTAACATTTTGCAGTTTAAAATGCTGTAAATTACTTTAACTTTAACCCTTTGATGAGCAAGACCACTAATTCACCTGCCACACATTTCACAACTGAACACAGCTGCTTTTGCGCATCTGATACCTGTTAGTTAAAAAAAAGTTTTACCTAAGAAGATATCAGAAAGCTTAAGGTTACCTTTATTTTGACACTCATTAGAGAGAAAGAAACGTACAGTATGTCCAATATTTTTGCTAGATGACTAACGTTGTCCAGGTCAACAAAATAAAACTCGAAATAGAACAGTGTATACTTTATCAACTGATTGATGTGCATTTGAAAATATTCTTCTATGCCTGGTCCCAGTCAGTCCAGATTTACGGCTCACATGGTCATGGTCATATAGATGCTGCATGAAGAACAGGATGAGGAAGATGGGGCGGCACTTCTTGGTCCTGACTCAGAGTCTGAAATCTCTGATGCTGATGACTGAGACTGTGTGCCACAGGGTCAAGATGGAGTTGTGTCTTTGAATCCGGCTCTCCTAGATGAAGAAGACTGATGACTCATCCTCTGAAGAGGAAACGCAGACCCGGTCCAATGATTGAGAACATCCTGAGGAGCTTTAGTTTATTTTGATCCACTTAAAATTATTATTTCAAAAAAATACATTTTGGCCTCTCTCAAATATTGGTTCTGTTCAGTGCATGCGGCCTCTTCTTTTAAATTTCAGCTCCTGAGGCTGCTGTTCTGTCTGCTTGTTCTGTCGCTCTTATTCAACTGACAAGAGCAGACAACAAACACTGAGTCTCAAAGATTCAAACCAAACAAGATTGAGCTGATTATTGTTTTGAACCAGCTGCAGCCGTGAAAGGAAGCTGAAAATTGGGCATGTCTGCCTTCTTTAAAGCGCTCTCATCAGATTTGATGGCGACTCTCAGCTGTAATTGCCGTCTTGGCATTTGAAAACTCCACTTGTTGCAGCTTTTGAAATCCGACAAATGAACATTTCTTCAAGGAAGAAAAAAAAAATCAAACAGAAACAGAAGCAAATTATTTTCTTTGATTAAAATTGACTCATGTTTACTCATAACTGCTGTGACATTTCCAAGCACCCAGCAGCATGTCCAGAGTCTGTATGAACTTCCTTCTCCAGAACCAAACTTCAAACAAAGGTACACTTTGTGTATTTCCCCCTAAACCCTAAACATACAATATTTACCTTAAACAAAATCCTCAAGGAGTCTCCTTGAAAGTTTATTGATACTGGTGTTATGATCAGTTATGATTATTTCAATGTTCTGAGAAATTATCATTATTTTCAATATTTGTCATATAACTGAATAAATGAATGATCTTTATTGTTTATTCAGATATAATAAAAATTTCAAATGTCTCCTCGCGATGTAAAAAGATAATATATAGTAATAATAAGGTAAAGCAAATAAATAAAACAAGAAATATCTAATTAATTAATTCAATAAATAAATAAGCAGTGCCCTCAAGGCAGCTTACAATTTAAAAAGAAAGACAACATCAGTAGCTCAACCGAAGTTTATACAGGGCAATTTTCTGCAAATGTCACGGGAAACAAGGACACTATTAAGACAGAGGTATATTTTAGTGGGATTTATTAAACAAACAGGGGTTACAAGTGAGATGGGGCTGATTGTCCAGAAACAAAATCCAAGTACTCCATAAACGAAACAAGACTTGACTTGGACTCTAGCTCAAAGACTTGAGACTTGACTTGGACTCTAGCTCAAAGACTTGAGACTTGACTTGGACTCTAGCTCAGAGACTTGAGACTTGACTTGGACTCTAGCTCAAAGACTTGTGAGCATCTCTGTGATACACATGGAGGATGAGGAGTGACGATGCATGAGAGCAAGACGAGAAGATTTTTAATCTCATTGTGAAGAACTAGGAAATGCTAAAATATTTGAGCAGGGTGTCTGGGTGTCCTCCCCCCAAAAATCAGAGCATTAAACACTTAAATTCCTGCATTCTGGAGGTATTTTAATTAATGGTGGAAATGTCTGTATTTACAGGAAAACAAACAATTCATATGGCAGGTTACAATTCAAAAATAAAACAGAATTTAATGCAGTAATCAGCAGCTTGTTTGTTTTGTTGTTTTTAGACAATTCACATTTGTTTCTTCCATATTTAAATTGCATTGCATGTTTTGTGCAAATAAACCTTCCTCAAAGCCTTTTCCTCACTATTTCCAGAATTTGTATAAATCAAACAATCACTTGAATAAAGTCCGATACAAAATGAATTCAAAATGAGCTCCACCTCAACAACTTCAACAGTAAAGTCCTGCTTTACATACTATTATAACAGTAACAGGGGACAATTTACTGTTTTGAGTATTTTCACTTTTAATACTTTATTTAGTACATTCTCCTTGTTATACTTTATAGTTTTACTTAAGTAACATTTTCAATGCAGAACTTTTGTATCAGAGTACTTTTACAGTGTGGTATTAGTTCTTTTACTTAAGTCAAGGATCTGAATACTTTGTTCACCACAGCAGAACTGATGCACAATGGCTCTAAATACTACAGGCCTGAATCAGAGCTGGAGCTACTGAATTCAAAACGCGTCGTGTTGGAAATCAACAAAGTACAATTCTGAGATTGTTGTACTTTACTTGAGTGTTTCCATTTTTCTGCTACGTATTCTTCTACTTCACTACAATTCAGAGGTGAATGCTGTACTTTTTACTCCCCTGCATTTATTTGATAACTTAAGTTACTTTGGAATTTCAGATCAGTAATGATTAATGATGTAATGTTATATTTATTCATTGATCCCTGGGGAGAAATTCACAAACTACCCCAGCAGATACATTATATAAAGTAATTAAAATTACTAGTGGCAACATTACAGTGATGAACACATTAACGCATCAATAATTTATTATCCATTAATATATTTTCTGAAATGAGCCTTTACTTTTGGAGTCTTAGTATTTTTTGATGTTAATATTAGCAGACTCTGCAGACAAGGTCCATGCAGACAATGAAGCAGATGGAATGAACCAAAATTGTAGGAAGAAGCCAAAAAGAATAAACTCTACTGTGCCTGCTTTTACTAAACGTTCCCAACAGCTGCTCAGTCAGCTGCTGAGAGAGACAAAGTGCAAAGGCGATCTTCCACTTCACTGTCAACTGAGCTTTTACCTCAAATGGCAGTCTGTTCCTGCTGTGTATATGTTGGGTTTTATTCTGATGAATCTCTGCACAGTGGGGTGAAGCTATTTCCAAGACAAATTACTAAACATTTCATATACGCAGTCTAAATAACCCTGCTGGTACGACCCCGAGCAGAATCGTGTTGGGATTAAAACATAATGCAACAGTCTTGTTAAGAGAAAACTCATAATGAAAATTTGAAAATGGTCCAACTGGTGTATGGTTCTGGTAGCACAAAACTAAACCTAAACCTGCAAACTGCCCAAAAAATAAAAACATGTACGAAAGCGGCAGATATCTCAGGTGTTGGCGGTGGAGTACCGTCACAGAGGTGGAAGCTCAAAGCGTGAAACGCTGCAGGCTTCTTCTGCAGAGCAAGATAAGAGCCAGCGATGCATCTCTGCCTCCCAGACTTCCTCAAGTTCTTTCAAGAGGTCCTAAGCCTCAGGGCGGCCTTCATCCCTGCCTGTCACATTTCTGGGACACCGCATACAAACACTTGCACACTGTTTTAAGTGCTTACATAACATTAGGAACGCTGCTGGCAGCCTCTCTGCGCCTCTAAAAAGCTCTCACATCTGCTGTTTTCTGGACCAAACTGCAGCATCTCTCTGCTGATTCTGAATTATGTCTGATGTCACTCTGGTGGTCATAATCAATTTAATGTGTTTCAGTTGGTTTCTACAAACAGCTTTCTTTTAATTAGTCTGGATCCAGATGCAGTGCAGCCAATCAGGTAAAATCTGGCACATTTGAAGAAGTTTACAAGAGCGCAAGAAGAAATGATGTCTGTGTTAACTACTCAAGTCTGGTGATATTCTGTTTAAACACTGTATATTTCCTTCTTGTCAACAAATTTAAAAGACTGAAACCAGCAGTGACTGTATCTCCTTACAAGTTCTGTTTGTGTATCACAGCCTCATGTCTCTTCTTCCTCTGAGCCGTAGAGCTCCTTTGTTTTTTTTTAAAGGCTTACGTCTTCAGGAGGAACCGATGAGCTGAGAGCGACAGACAGGGTATGAGAAATGATTTGTGTTGAGAGATGGACTCTTTCTTTGTCCTTAACGGTGACTTCCTGGAGTCCTGACGTTGCCAGGAAGTTTACTGGGCCCAGAAAATAGTCCTACAGATCCCTTCTCACAGAACCACATATTGTTGTTTTTACAGTTTTAGATTTAGTACATACATACGATACAGTAATATCGATCTTCTCATAATTGTATCTCCCAAAATGTCAAACTATTCTTTGAGAACAAGCTGAAGCAGTGTTGGTGCAGCTGACCTTCATCAGGTTCTTCCTCCTGTCCTCTTCCTACTCTAGCTCCTCTTTCTTCACTCTAGCTCATTCTCTTAAATACCTTCAAGCACTGTGTCAGCCTGCTACTGTATGGCAGCTGGATCACTGTAATTGAACCAAATATATTTCCAGCAGCACCAGTGAGAGACAGAAGTGCACATTTTATGTAGAAGCCGAAGTCATTTATATCACTGCAGCAGAACTGCCAAGGCTTTATTTTTCATTATCCAGGAGCCTTTATGTGGATGTGACCGGCTAAACTATACTCCTTATGTGATCAGAGGTATCTGGTGCAGCAGATGGATGTGTTGGTAGCTGCTGAACAGCTTCAGCGGGTCGAATTGGAGCTTCAGTAACAGCCAGTCACATCATCCAGTGTCATCCCCTTAAAATGACAGACAGAGAGCTTAATGAGAGCACCTGGAATATTTACAATATGTAACAGCATGTGCATTTTACTATAAAGCCGCCCAGGGATTTATGTCAAATACTGCAAATATTTATGCAAAGTACCCCAGATAGTTAAGGAAATACACCCCAAGAATTTACGTTAAGCTCCCCAAATATCACTGCACAATACCCCAAATATTTGTGCACTGTACCCCAGATATTTAGGAAAATTTACCACAAGTATTTACTTAAGCTTCCTAAATATTAGTGTATAATACTCCTAATATTTCTGAACATATTTATAACCACTTAAAACATCCAAAATGTTAATATGCAGCCATATCTATGTACATACAGTACCACAAATTTTTACATACAACACTATGTATAAATAAAACTGAAACCCATATTGAAATATATAGCAAACAATGCGCAGCAGCACAAATATTATTTACAACCCTCAAACACTGTGTGTGAAAGTCTGAAAAGTGTAAACTTCTTCCCCTTCAAAACAAAAAGCTGTGTGTCCTAGGTCGTGACCTTCCTCTCCTCCCGGCTGCAGCATATCGGTGTTGTTAATATTCAGACTGTAACATGTGAGGTAGAGTCTCTGACAGCTGAATGAAGCTCTGTGTGGCTGATCTGGATATGAAATATATTTCTGTCACTGGTGCAATGAATTCCTGTCCCTCCAGTTTTCCCTCTGCAACGTTTCAGACTGCAGTCATAAATTCACCACAGTAAACACAAAAACAGACTTTCATTTACAGTATGGACTTTTCCACACAGGCTCACACACACACACACACACACACACACACACACACACACACACACTCACTTTAAACAGCCAACTTCTTTCAAAGGGCTTCCCCAGCCTGCAAACACACATGTAAGTATGAAACACACAAAAACAACAACAAAACACACAACTCGAAGGTCATCCATCCATCCATCTATCGTCAACTGCTTAACCTGTGTACAGGGTCGCGGGGGGGCTGGAGCCAATCCCAGCTGACATTGGGCGAAAGGCGTGGTACACCCTGGACAGGTCGCCAGTCCATCGCAGGGCACTCGAAGTTCAAACAACTTTAAATTATCTCAGTCTGTGTAGAGTTTCAACCTGCCTATAGACACAGGTATAACGTTCACACACAGAAACAAGCTACGCATTTTCATAAAACCAACAAACACAAATCAAATATTCCAAACTGAAAATAGAAAGGGACAGGATGGTGGACATCATGCCATAAAATCTCTGTGATGATACTACAGGGGAGTGCTGGGACGAATGAAATGTGGAATGAAAGTAGCACAGAACTACATCATTATTTACAGAACACGGTACTTACTAGAACTGCGACACGTCAGGTGGATACATCACAATTTAGTTAGAGTTTTACAGAAGAAGTTGTGTTTATTGTTTCAGCTGTCATTGTCATAAATTGAGAGATTAGTTGGTACTTTAACACATCCTGAAGTTTTTCACTATAAAAGCGAGTCAAGTTTAACAGTCAGGAATCGTAATGCGGTCACACTGTGTGAGGTGGGAAGTGATTGGTTGACCTCGTCTTTTATTAGAAATTACACTTAACTGTAAATCACTCAATATGATTTGAAGCAAGCGTTTAAAGACAATCTACATTTAAGGGTGATCTACATAGGTCTGAAAAAAAAAATCCACATGCACATTAATTGCTAAATTATAATTAAATTTTATATTGTTTTTATTAAGATAAAGAACATAATATGTTTGCAGTTACATATTAAGAACAATGCCTGACATTTTAAATAAAAACAATAATAACGTAAACAATTTAAATGTATACCACTGTGTTTCTTACAGAAGTTGTTTCATATTGTTACAAAACAGCAGCTGGTATTGAAAAATGGTTTCTCTCTGTCACGTTATCTTTTAAAATTACTTTTATCTATGATTATCTATCTTTCAATCATCCCAGCTCTCTCCTACTGTAAGATGGTAGTTGTTGTCTTTCAAGTTATTCTTTAACCTTCGTTCATCTTTTACCATCGTCACAGGAACTCTCGAACCTTTACTGTCATTAACAAACAACTTGTTAATAACAGTAAAAGTTCAAGAGAACTGAAACAACCAGGGGTGCGTTTCCCGAACAACCACGCAAGGTAGCACTGAACTATGTTGGTACAATGCATCGTTTAACTAACCAATATACTGTATGAAGTACGTCTGTTTCCCAAAACTGTCGTGCCTTGTTGGTACCACCGTGGTTCCCCTTCGAGGGAACTCGAACTGCGTCGGTTACGACACTATGGGAACGCCTCTAGGCGAAGCAGGTCTGAACGTGAATGAAATCACTCCAATCCTATTGGCCTGTTGCTAGAACGGTAAGGTGTGACGGAATAACCGGAGGAGTATAAAGCACACCTGTACACACTCATCATTAGCTTTTTTTTATTCAGCAGGCGCTCTGTATGTTGTTTGAAGAAAGCTCCAGTCCTACAAGCAGTGTGTCTTACCTGAAGAAGAAGTCTACCAGCATGTCCGGCAACCAGATGTACAGAAGGTGTGTTTTTTCTTGCCCTCGGCACATCACGGATGGAGATTCTCATGAGATGTGTGTCTCATGTTTGGGGATGGAGCACGCACGGGCAGCTCTCGAGGGGGCTGCCTGCGCCCGTTGCGAAGCCCTTTCCGTGCGGGTACTGAGGTACAGCATGGCTCTCTTTCCGAGGATAGCCGGATGTGTTTTCCCCGTGGCGCGGGCCCTGCGGCCGCTGAGGCGGCCCGGCGGCTTCACTCATGGGTTCACAGCGTGATCTGTCGGAGGATTTTGGGACGGCTGAGGCTTTTTCC
>NC_060156.1:27538470-27592593 GCF_021292245.1 Micropterus dolomieu | reverse complement strand
CGCTTTCGGTTTCCCCGCAAAGCCTGGAGTTTGCCCCGGGGAATATTAGGGCTATCCTGCACCCTCGTTCAGGATACATCCCTAAAGTGCCTTCTTGTTCGGCAGGGTCCACAGTCCTGCAGGCATTTCATCCTCCACCTCATGTGACGGCGGAGGACGGGAGACTTCATCTGCTCTGCCCTGTCAGAGCACTGAGTATTTACACTCTGAGGTCCTCCCGTTGGAGGAAGGCTGAACAGCTGCTAGTGTGTTTTGGGTCTCCCAGGGCCGGGCTCCCTGCATTCAAACATACTATTGGCAACTGGATTGTTCAGACTATTTCCCTGGCCTATCAGGTGCGCGGTTTGCCTTCACCTGTGGCTGTGAGGGCTCTTTCTACCAGAGGCATGGCGGCCTCTCGAGCCCTCCTTTCCGGGGCCTCTTTGCAGGATGTTTGTTTAGCGGCTGGCTGGGCCACTCCGCACACATTCATTTGGTTTTACAGTCTTGACCTTCCTTCGGCACCTGGCACTCGTGCGCTCTCCTCTTAGTCTTGCCACTTTATTGCACACAGGGGCAGGCGGGGTTTTCGGCACGGTTTAGTGGGTATCTCGTTCCCATAGTGTCGTAACCGACGCAGTTCGAGTTCCCTCGAAGGGGAACGTCTCGGGTTACGTATGTAACCCTGGTTCCCCGAGAAGGGGAACGAGACACTGCGTCGGCCCGCCGCACCTCTCTCTCCCCGCCTGAAGCGCCTGCTTCATAGTTTAAGCTAATGATGAGTGTGTACAGGTGTGCTTTATACTCCTCCGGTTATTCCGTCACACCTTACCGTTCTAGCAACAAGCCAATAGGATTGGAGTGATTTCAGTCACGTTCAGACCTGCTTCGCCTAGAGGCGTTCCCATAGTGTCGTAACCGACGCAGTTCGAGTTCCCCTTCTCAGGGAACCAGGGTTACATACGTAACCCGAGACGTTTCTTGCACACCCCAACCACCTCCTTACACTGACTTTTCTTTTATTTACGTATATCCTACACCTGCATTCAGCATTCTTAAATTACACTAAAGGGCTTCCCAGGGCCACAAACTGACGCCAAGCGGTCTTGACCATGTGTCCATACTTGGGTATGGGTGTGAGACTGACTTGGGTGTGAGAACAGGCTGATTTAGCATATGTATGATTTATTACTTCAGGTAGGGCAATTCTCATTTGTCAACTGTTCAGTCCCACAGTCTGGGAGGTTGGTCCTGGTGAACCTTGTTCATGGGCACTTCAGCAGGGTAGATTTTGCCCAGTACGGGAACGGACACACCTGTCCAGGTAAAGCACAGTGGCTTTAAACACTGATGGCCTGCCGCCTGTTGGACTGTGTGAGATATATATAAATATAAATGATGAGCAGTAATGTGTGACAAATTCAGTTTTAAATGGAATCTTCCCAACACATGGGCGCATGGCTGTAGGCGTAACCATAATCACCATGTGAGCAGGGAGTGAATTTAATCTGTTGGGTTTTTTTGGTGATTTGAAACGGTCTAATTTAGGAAGCAGCTGCAGAGACAGTCAGGACACAAGCACTGGTGTACTGTGTGTGTGTAGTAATAAATCAATAATTTACAATCCAGATCCTGCTCTGTGGACACGGTGGAGGAAACTAATGATATGGAGCGACGAGAGGCGACGGAGGCTGATGGAGGGAGAAGGCAGGTGGTGTAAAAACAGGCCGACAGAGATTCAAGTAAATGGAATAACACACCTACAGACACGAGCAGATAAACAAAGACAGACTTTGTTTGAGAGAAATGACTCAGACGGTAAAAACACTAGAGCACAGTAATTTAATTTTTCTTTACTCCTCACAAAGTGGGCTTTCTCTTTTGAAAAGTGGTTACCAATGGTTACAGGTGGCCGTGTTCGAGGACAGGTTGATCAGAGATGGTCGATATGAAGCAAAGCTTTCTGAACAAGGCTTTCAGCACTTTGGTGGTGGAGGCTGACAGTTTTCGTGAGTCCCGAGTCTCACAGTGTTGCTAACTTAGTGACTTTGCTGCTATATTTAGTGAGTATTCGCACTCCTCTAGGGACTCTTTTTCAAAAGAAGCAACTAGCGACATATCTAGCAACTCTTTCTGGTGTTACTGTAGACTTTTGGATATTTAGGGTTTTTTACTCACTGTTTGTCCCACCCACGAAGTTATTCCTCTCTCCTACAGCCTCCATCACAATTACATGCACTTGGCCATTATGTAAATCTGGTGATGACATCATTCTGCGACTTTTAGGACAGCCAATAGCTACTTTCCTTACTGAGGAGTTGGCAACACTAGTTTATTGCTTTAATGTTGCAACTGATAAATATGGAGCTCATTTTAAGTACTTTATGTGCTGCTGGGTAGCTTAACTTATAATAATCAACATCTTACATAAACAACAAAATTGGGTGTGAGTGTAAAACAACAAGTACGAGCAAGTGCCAGTTCACAAGGGACTCGAACCTCAGTCGACTGACACCACACACCACATCCTTACATGGACTTAGTCGTTCTTTATCCTACTTAAGTGGTTCTTCAACTTTTTCATGTCAAGGACCCCTAAACTGACACAAATTAGACCACGGACCCCCTTGTGCTTGCCCAGCTTCTGATCGTGAAATGTCTTTGTGTTTTGCACTGTTCCTTGTATTGTTTCAAATGTTATGTTTAATTATCTTTTTGTCCCTGTTATCTTTTCATACTCTTTATTCCCTGATGTATCCCTCCCTTCAAGAGGATGTTCCCCTTTTGCCAGGCCGTGGTTGTAACTTTCCAGGTTTAAATAAAGTTTAAATAAAAAAATTTAAAAAATGTTTTTTATTACAGAAAGTGGGTGAAACCCACGACCAAAATAGTCACACATTCTCTCCTTGTGTTCCTAATGGATGGGATTATCCATCCATCCATCCATCCATAGTCAACCGCTTAGGGAGCCAATCCCAGTTTACATTGGGCGAAAGGCGGGGTACACCCACAGGTCGCCAGTCCATCGCAGGGGGATGGGATTATAGTAAAAATAAATGATTGCACGTCTTACTGGGGACCCACAGGAGCCTCCTCAAGGACCTCACCTTGAAAACCACTGAAGTAAGTCACCTGAGTTATTTTGCCACTAGAGGTTGCAGCCTAACAAAAAAACCATAAATATATAAGTTGCTTCAAAATTGACCTATACGGCTGTTTCTCTGGTGAGGGCAGGCTAATAATAGTATATCATAATTTAGTTATTGACTGTTTCAATAATCTGAATCTGAAAACTAATAGTAAGTTAAGTTGTTA
The DNA here is from genome assembly GCF_021292245.1 of Micropterus dolomieu. NCBI lineage: Eukaryota > Metazoa > Chordata > Actinopteri > Centrarchiformes > Centrarchidae > Micropterus > Micropterus dolomieu. The sequence goes on along the minus strand of NC_060156.1, from coordinate 27,589,299 downwards.
AACAAATGTAGTAATGTAGTTCCCTCTGAAAGGTAGTGGAGTAGAAATTACCAGTACCTCTGTTGTATATTTCTCACTTTCTGTGTATTGCTCACTCTGCATGTTGTCCTGCGTTTAGCTGCTCCATGTTTCTGCTGGAGGGACGACACATTTACAGTGATGTGGATCAATGAGAGTTCTTCTTGTAAAAAGTGAAAAATAAAAACATGAAAAATAAAACCTGGGAGATCACATGGTGTGCCACAACAGACTGGGCAGCTCACACAGGTATCGAGTGATTCACAGGTATAATCAGAGCTTTAGATGTTGAAGATGTTTTATGTTGAATCGTTAGTTGCGTGTTTTAAATAAGCTTTAAGTGTGTGCTTCAAGCCTCCAATTATACATATACTTTTGTAAATGCCAGACCTTTTCACTTTCACTTTCACTTTATTTTGTATAACTGCATACTTTCTGCAATTTAAACATTTGTACTTGTTACAAGTAGGCCTACTTACCAAACCCCCAATAAATAAATAAAATTTAAAAAGTTGGAGACAGATGCCTGGTGCAGCACGGCTTGCTGAACAGTTTGGTGAGGATGAAATGATTTGAAACAATGTTATGGCCTTTACAGTCGCCAGATCTCAACCCAGTTTCACCGATTTTGGACAATGTTCTCTATCAGCATCTCCATAAGCCAAATTATATGAAATAAAGTCTCATCTTCTGGTCTATGTAATGATGTCTGCTGCATGTCCTTTTTTTCTGTCTGCTTATGTTTGTGTTTTTTCAATCTGCTGTCCTCAGCTATCTCTCTGGATCTCAATGAGACGACTTGATTAAATAAAGGTGGTGTACATATAAATGAGGAAATATCTGGTGGACTGCTGTTCATCTGCTTCAGTAGAGCTCCACAGACTTGGTGAGGAGCCCTGAAGTTGTTCTGGAGGCTCGCGGTGGCCTGACTCATACTGAGACACTCCATGCTGCTTTCTCTTTTATTTGGTTAATTTGTCACCCATTTATAATTTAGTTATTTATTCATAGTAAACAGGTTTCTTGGTGAACACCACCGCCATCTTGCGTTCCAACGTACGTGTTACATCGCGGACGTGTGGAGAGGGGCGGCTCCCCTGACGTCACCACGTTCACCCTGACGCTGTCGGACTGTGGACTCTGGACTGCAGCGGCGGCGGGGAAGTTAGCGAACCAGTTGAGCACAATTTTCAACAAAGCACCGTAATTGAATAAGGTATGCACCGAGGAATATGCGTTTAGTTTGTTTATTTGCTTTGTCAGAAGGTATGAAGTGTTTTAACTTCAAACAGACGTTCGTAACTAGCAGCTAACGATGCTAACAGGAGCTAACTTTACTTGCTAATCTCTGCACGCCCCCCCCCCCCTTGAAGGACGCCGTAACGTTACACCAGATTCTATTCAAAATATATCTATTTTAAAATCCCGCTGCTTATAAACAAGCTAAGAACACAGGTGGTTGAGCATATAGTTATATATGTTTGAATATAGAAATGTTTTGGGCAGTTCGGCATGACGCATTTTGGAAAAAATGTGAAGTATAGAACTTAATACTAGTGTTTTTAAATGTGGTTGCCTGTAACGTTGCCGTTATAGTGGCGTTTTGTTCACATTTCAACAGTGACAGCAGCTTAATGTAAATGAATTAATATAGTGTTTGTATCCAGTCTTGTAATAGAATAAAAACTGCAGAGTTTATTTAAGTATATTTCCTTTTAGCGGCTACCATAGCTGCTGACCTGCAGAACTCCACATGTTTAACAAACTTGCACATGCAGCTGTTAGGTGTCCACATGCATGGTGTTACAAAGCTGTGCACTGCAGGTTAAAATCTAGCTATCTCTGTATATGAACAGGTGATGTCATTTCTCAAATCACCGGTTTTATCCAGTGCAACATATTTAAATTCCATGAAGTGTATTTATGTGTTGGTCTCAGTGATTTTCTGCCAAAGGATGAAAATTAGACATGTGTACACATGTGCTTTTAATAAAAGTTTGCTGAGATAACAGGCGTGTATGTTTCTGTTATGTGAGGCTGTATCTCGACGTTATGAAGGCTGAATGTGAAACTAAATGAGTTGCTGAAAGTCTGACAAAGCTGTGCATCTTTTTAGAGTCCTGCAAATAAGATAACTGTAAAACTGTAAACCTCATTAAATCAGTCGGGACAGCAGCAGTAGGATAATATAAGACTAATGATGTTAACACACCTGTCTGTTTACAGATCAGAGATGGCCCTCACACAAGTGTCCTCTAACAAGTGCGCTGGTGGCTTCCAGAAGGTTTTTGAACATGACAGGTGAGATCTCAGCTGAAAAAGTCAAAGTTTACTCCTGCAGCTTGCGACACACACCTGTAAAGCAATGAATTAATGTGTGTGTTTGTGTTTCCTTCATGCAGCACTGAGCTCAAGTGTAAGATGAAGTTTGCCATCTACGTGCCTCCCAAGGCTGAGACGGACAAATGTCCCGTCATGTACTGGCTGTCTGGTGAGTAGGGCTGCAACTAAAGTCTATTGATAATAATTGATCAGTTAGTGAATATCAGCTTTTATATTTAACTTGAGGTTGTTTTTTGGCAATTTGCAATACAACAATAAGGACAGTAATGTTGCACTTAAATCCAGTCATTTCATGCCCCAAACATGTAAATACAGTAAGAACTGACTAATCTGAGCAGCAGATCTGCTGTTAACAAGGCATGTGATTTATATAGTGACAGAGTAGCTTACACGCTGGTACTGCAACACACTGAGACACAAGCTGACACAATATTTTTATACAAAGAAAGGTATAAGTTCATGTGTTAGATTTGCTGAATTTACAAGAGGGGACACATAATTAAGAATTTGTCGTAGACGGCATTTCACAAAGTTTATAAAGTTTCCTTAAACTCAACGACTCAGAAAACTCTCGAGTTTTTAAAGGGAGACTGGGGCGAATTAGCCGCCACTGCAAATTACTCACGCGCAGGTTTGGAGAACGGAGATCTGGGCGGGTATTTATGAAGCTTCTCAAAGTGCCATTTTAGTCTTAAGTGCTGAGAATTCATGAAATTTACTCCTACTTTCAAACTTAAGAATAAAAGAAAGTTATCAAATGTCTTAAAGCTAAGAATCACTCTTACACTCAGACAGACAGCGACGACCGCCCTGCTGCGGTTATGTTCTCCCTCAATAGCTCTACATCTATTTTCTTTATTGAAGTAAGACTTAAGATAAGTTATAGCTTTCATATACTATTATTGACACATTTTCTCCTATTATTTAGAGGATGGGTGTAAAAGGCGATGGAAAAATCTCAGGGACAGATATTAAGGAGAGACAGACCGTGAGAGATAAGAAGAGTGGGCCAGGGGCAGAACACAAGACCACATGGAAGTATTTCTATTTATTTCGCTTTTCACAAGGCTGAGTTTTCCTGAGGGGGAAAAAAAATGTTATTCAGTCCTTGTTCTAATACTTAACTAGTTTACTTAATTCATTGTTTGTTTTGATTCATGTTATGATGAAGTCTTGCTTAGTGTATAAGCTCTGCATTTGTGTTCCAAATAAAGTAATATCAATATAGTAATGAATGTAATGTATATGTTCTTAAGGAGGTTGGATTAGTTCTTACCTATATATTTCAATTCGGAGAATTGGATGAAGTAAAATAATGACGATGAAGAGGTGATGTAAAGTTTTATGTCAGGAAACGTACATATGACATATAATTTACTATTTATGGTTACTTCTAGCGGAAAGGTAGATCACAATCAGTTTTATTGGCCGGGGATGTGTAAAGACACAAAGAATGAATATTGGAATACATATTTTTAATGGAAATCAGCCCTTTAAAGAATGAGTGGTTCTTAAAAGAGCCTTTGTTTTATGATGAAGAGGAAGAGTAGCAGAGGGTTGTAGAGATGACAGGTGGGCACGTCAGGCTACATTGTATTGCCAGGGCACTTCACCAACGGCGGAGTAGTTGTTGTAGCTGTTGAAGGCCTCCCGTACAGCTACAGCCTTTTGGGTGGCGTTGTTGGCGCCCGCTTTCCTTGCTTGAAGTGCAGGGATGTCATGTTCTTCTACCTCTGGAAGTTGTGAAGGGCCACTGTTGCCTTCACAACAGCATCCACATTTTCAGGGCTCACTCCAATCACCTGGTGGTAGATTCTCCACTGTGCAGCAAGAATCCCAAAGGTGTTCTCAACTTCTCGCCTGGCTCTTGATAGGCGGTAGTTGAAGATCCTCTTTGGTTTGGAGAGGTTTCTTCCAGGATATGTTCTCAGCATATTCCTCCTTGTAATAAAATAAGAAAAAAAAACACATTTAACCAGAGATGCAAGCTACAATTCAATCACCAATAATTAAACAGTTTAATATTTAACATAATGCTACAAAACAAGTAATCAAACAATTAAAAGACAATTTCATAAAAATGTGATGCTGCATGTAATTTGAAAACGAGAGATTATTCCTGTTTAGAGTCAAACTCGGAGGACACAAGGAAAAACAATTTATTCCACTCTATATATACACAGTAGAGCATCATGTATAATTAATATAAGTCACCAGAGGGGGAAAGCCTCATCTCCCACGAAGACATGAGGCGTGGGCCCCACGTGATTGGCTCCTGGGAGAGGAGCATCTTCTGGGTTTTTCTTCTGGCAGAGCTTCTCCAAAGGTGGAAGCAGCAAGGGTCCCTCCATCACTGTTCCAACCAAAAGCTCCAACATCCACCACCCTAAAAAGAAGTACAACAAGATTATGTTCCCTTGCAGTTAAAGTGGGAACCTGAATTATGTTGTGCCCGGATCGCCACATGTTTCCCATCTATTGCTCCCACACAGTTGGGGAAGTTCTTCCTCTTTGGAAGAAATTCATCCACCAGGCTGTCCCAAATGGCCTTGGACACATCTGGTACAATGTTTGCCACAGTGGAGATGCCCACTCTGTAGCTAGAAGCGATGGTGGTGCAGGAGTGACCAGTTGCCAGGTATCTGAAATGAATAACATCATAATGCTCAGTAAAAATAAAACTGCACACCGTTCAACCACTTCCAATCATGCTAATTTCAAATACAGTTTCCATGTAGCCTAATCAGTCGAATGATATTTTATAAACAGCCTATAAAGAAATCAATGAGCTAATTAACACAAGTAAAATTCCATTTGCAGAATGCAGGCTGAAAAAAACCCCTGATGTGTGGGTGGGAGAAAGACATGACTAGCGGGACTCCAGCAAAACAGCCTATAAAATGAAAAGTAGCCTAGATATTTTTATTACATTTTATTTTAATGTAAATCACCTACCTCAGACGAAATGCGAGATGCTCCCTAGAAGAAATTGGCTTCCGGTAATTTGTATGGATCCTTGAGATCCTTGGTCCGACTCCACAGCAAACTCTCAAACTGCTCAATACTGAGCCGAAAGTAGACCTGGAATAGTGATGGGGAAAGTCACTCTTTTGACAGACTGGAGTCATCAAATCTCGTTTATTAAAATGAACTAATCTTTTTTTGTGTCATTTCGTTCCTTTTGACTAGGCTGGTTATTGCGCAGTTCTCAAACACAGAAGGCTGCCTGGCTTGCTCTAAATTACAAAGTATAATGCACACATTCACCTCTCGATCTTTCTCTATCCTGGTTCTATAAAGCCCCATGGAGCCACAAACAAATTCAAACCATGTAAAAACAAAAGAAATATGTTGTCAATATTCAATTAAGCCACTACTCCGGCTAAATCCGTCCGTTTTCACAATCTTTCCTGGGTATACTACCAGACCAGCCATATATATATATATATATAAGTGGTCATTCATACAGCAGCCTAACGCCCCTATCTATGAGTAAAATATATTAACATCAGATTTGCGGGGAATATATTGGATATAATATAGGCCTATTGTAATAAGCTTGACACACTAGATGAATAAAACACACTCTTATTAAAATTGAACAAATTTAATAATAATCTGGATAAAGCCTCCAAGTTCTTAAAAGAACTCCAGCACAGAGAGAGGAACAAAGAAATAAACACATTAGCTATGTAAACGCAGCAGTTTGTCAGAGTGAGGCAGAATGGGCCCCATCAGGTCCGGATTCTGCAGACAGAGAGAAACAAACATGAGCACATTGCTCTCAAACACGGCCAGGTTGTCCAAACAACAGCAGGGCTCTGTTGATAAATAAAAAGTAAAAGTTATGTTGTGTTCTCTGGCGGACCCGGACCTGGATCAGCTGTTAGCTGTAAACACACCACAGGGCCGACGCTATGTGGTTGTGTTTAAGGACAAGTGTCCCAGGAGCAGTAGGTGCAATTGATGGCTTTTTTATCTTTCATTTATTATTGTTTATATCATAATGTATTCTCTTGAAAAGTCTTTATTGTTAGATGTGTGTTGAATATAAACTTCTCTTAGGAATTTCACCATTCAATGTGAATTTATTTGAGAATATTCTTAAATAAGGAAATCTCTTCAGTGATTGGTCCTTGGCTACATCGTCATCCAAAATTCTGTTTGCTGCACAGCACAGTGTCGTAAATCGGCTGTAAGACTGATAGTCCTACACTTCACTCAAATTAGGACCATGATGCTTGATAACTAACTTTTAAGCATTTTTTTACTCTGAAGTCAGTTCTTAGCAGTGTTCTTATGAGTAATTCTGAGAGGCTTGATAAATACGGGCCCTGATCTCAGTGAGGAAAACAAGAACGCATTAAAAATACCAGGTGGAAACAAAGGTTAAGATCAGACCATTAATGCAGATGGAATTTTAATAGGCAGTTTCACGATAAATGGTGATGTGGGCTGCCGCTTTGGAGGTTTTAGGTGTTGAAGGTGTTGCCCTCACTGATGTTGCTACTTTTCACTATGACATCACAAACTAATTGATAATTACTTTGTTGGAAACCGATTTTATCATCACTTTTTATCGAGTGCGTGGATTATTCATTGCAGCCCTACTGCGCAGCCTGATTGTCAGAGCGTCACAGGCCATCTGGTTCAGACTCCATTTTAAAGCCTGGCTTTATTTTGTATTTTCTTTTTGTTAACAAATCCCATGAAAACATGTAGTTTAATGGGATTTTTGTGTTCACTAAGTGCTTCAGACAGAGTTTCATGTTTATAAAGACTCTGTAATTCCCTGGAACAGCTGCTCACCGGAATCTTTTTTAAAACAAAAAGGAGCAAATAGTGCAGTATTTGGGGACTATTTTCAGCAACCGATTAAGATCAGGCTGTGAAACACACAATACTTGTTAGGAGATACATTCACAGCTGGTTTGGATTTGGAGATTTTTGACATTGAGAAAGTCACCAGACTCCTCCTCCTTTTAATATATATATATATATATATATATATATATATATATATACACACACACACATAGAGAGAGATCCTATAGATATATGGGATGTGAGTGTTACATCAACAAACACTTATCACAGCGCACTATTATGTTCCTGTACTGTGTAACTGTACATACAGTAGCAGGATGTGAACCCTCTGGATTTTTGTAAAAATTGGTCATAAAATGGGATCTGATCTTTATCTAAGTCACAAGAGACAAACAGTTTGTTTAAAGTAATACCACACAAACAATTATATGTTTTCATGTTTTTATTGAACACACCATGTAAACGTTCACAGTGCATGGTGGGAAAAGCATGTGAACCCTTGGATTAGATCCTCCTTTGGCAACAATAACCTCAAGGTATTTCCAAAGGGTTTACATACTTTTTTCCTGCAACTGTATATATATTTGATACACACATTTTTAAAACCTGACCTGTAAAGCCCTATTTTTATACCCTATGTTACCACTGTCCTGTGCAGGTATATTTATTTCTGCACCTCCTTATCAGTCATAAGTGGAGCTGCTGTAACAAGTAAATTTCTTCAGTGTGGGATCAATAAAGTCTTATCTTACATCCCTGCAGTTCGCCTCTCAGACCTTTGTCTCGTCAGCTCGAGCTGAAAAGTTGATTAAATATCTAAACAGGAGCAGTTACCGTGAAACAAGTTTAAAAATCTGATACAAGCCGTGCTTAACGCAATCATTTATCTTTGACTGTAAAGATTTAATCATCCTAAATTAAGATATTTTGTCTTTCTTGAGTCCTCGGAGTGTTTTAGCTGCTGGTTGATCACTTTTCATTCCTCTGCAGGCCTGACGTGCACGGAGCAGAACTTCATCACCAAAGCTGGCAGTCAGCTCGCTGCTGCCGAGCACGGCATCATCGTCGTGGCTCCGGACACCAGCCCACGTATGAAAACGCACACTCAGTGACACAACTATTCACATTTGATTGTCTGATTAATGAAAGAAAGATGGAGTGGACTGATCTCAGCTGTGTCCCGTCCTGGATCAGGTGGCTGTAACATCGAGGGGGAGGATGAGAGCTGGGATTTCGGCACTGGAGCTGGTTTCTACGTCGACGCCACGCAGGACCCCTGGAAGACCAACTACCGCATGTACTCCTACGTTACTGAGGAGGTGGGTTGGATTTACGTTGGTTATCACAGCCACGCACACGACACTCAGATTTACCTTCAAGTGGCTGCGGTCCGTTGGACTCTAAAGCTGATAATACACGGAAAGAATGAAAGTTGTTGCTCAAGATGAAAACCCAAGTTTGAAATCTTGGTGTTTAATAATTATATATTATAATGATAAACTCTATTTATAGAGCATGTACCTATAAAAACAAAGTGCAGAGTGTGTCACAGAGAGAAGGATGAAATGAAAAACTACATAGAGTGATGGAATACATGAGAAATAATAAGAAAATAAAACGTATCACAGAAGACTCTGACGGCTTGATGTCCTCTGGAAGGTTGTTCCAGAGCCTCGGGGCCCTGACAGCAAAAGCTCTGTCCCCTTTAGATTTCAGCCTGGACCCAGGGAGAGACAGGAGAGCCCTGCCTGAAGATTTCATGATAAACAAAGGCTTATATGGAATTAAACCATCAAAAATATAATCTGCAGCCAGATCACCGAGAGCATGAAATGTAATCTATAAGATCTTAAAATCAATCAAGCCCACTCCAGACAAGATCCAGAGAAACTCAATTTCAGCACAGGGCTCCAAACTAACTTTTGCAGCTGTAGCACTGGTGCTATTCATTTTCTCAGTTGGTCGCACCCGTTTGTTTTTTGTACAGGTATTAATCAGTGACCACAGATAAGAAGGGGAAGGGGCCCAGTGTTTGGGGTAATGCATTGGTCCGTGCAAGTTTTATGATTCTTACTTTCGTTGTGCACCTTCAAAGTTTTAAGCTATAACTGTGTTGACCCGGTACCAATGTTAGAGTTGCCTGCACATCGGCCACCTTTCCTACAATATAAATACAGCATTGCAATCCTCCTTGTACTGTAACCACCTGGTCCCTATCCTGGCTGTCGCTAAATCTACATCTGTGCACTGCAGAGGCTCAATGCACAACCTGGAGGAGGAACTAGTATGTGTGGCAACATATAATATTATAACATGAAAGTATAATGTTCATTTAATAATATACTGTTAGTATAATATTAATATATTAATCATGTAATCTTGTATAGCTTAAATTTTGTGGCTAGTTTTGATTCATTAAATGCTTGTGCAAGAAAAATGCTCCACATGGTGGTTGAGTTAGTCTCTTAATTTGATAATGCTAAGTGGTAACAGAACAATCAGTTCAACATTTGAAAGTTTGCTGCAGCACGTCAACCTTTATTTAATGTCCCACCTCATCCGGGCTGTGATTGGTTGATCGCAGAGCTCATCGACATGAACGTTTCAACAACTGATAGAGCTAAATGTCCAACTAGCCAAACACAAACCTTCATTATCTTCTGCCTGCTGCCTTCTCAAGACGTCAGACAGCTTAAAGTCATTGAGAACGCTGCTGCCAGAGTTCTAACAAGAACCAAGAGAAGCGAGCACATTTCTCTTGTTCTTAAATCTCTACCCTGTCTTCATGTTAATTCTAGACTGAGTTTTAAGGTGCTGCTAGTTTATAAATCATTCGCTAATCTTGGGACAGAATGAATCTCTGATCTCCTTGTAGAACATAAACACCCCCCCCCCCCCCCCCCCCCCCCCCCCCCCCCCCCCCCCCCCCCCCCCCTCTCTCACAGCTCCCCAAGTTGATCAACGCTAACTTCCCCACTGACCCAGACAGGATGTCCATCAGCGGACACTCCATGGGCGGCCATGGAGCGCTCACCTGTGCCCTGAAGAACCCTGGGAAATACAAGGTACCGGGTTTGCTGCCTGAGATAAAAGTAGAAAAATGTGGTCAGATCATTATCCTTCAGAAACGTGTTTGTAAAAGTCTTGATATTGTTCTAGCTCGCGGTTATGATTTTAATTGTTTCTTACTAATGACATTAGTGGAAACGGGTCTTATTTATTTACTTAAAACTGAAGAATTTAAGTAAAATCAATATAAAAACACTGAAATCACCATGGTTACTGATATCAAACAGTGCAGCTATGAGTAATCACCTGTTGTCTTAGTGGCTTTGATTCTGTCGTCAGTGTGGCGGTCTTTGAACAGATGTGTTTTTTTTGCTGGTACCTCGGCTGGTTTTGACTCGCCAATGTTTGTTCTATTCATGACATTCTGTGCACTGGCAACCGATTTTCCACTCAGTTTGCAGATTGACATCTTCTGAGCAACATCCATCTTTTCAAAGTCAAACCAGCTCCATGCGAGTGAGGCTGATCCCGCGGTTCAGTAGCCTGCGGGGCTGCTGGTGCATCTGGTGTTTTATCTCCTGGAGCTGGAAAACACCAGATACACCAGCAACTCCACTCAACACCTATTGCTCGTTTACCTCTAGCACATATGTACTGGTTGCATGACGCGTGTTGCAGTAAATGAGCGGACAAGGTGGTTTTGCTTTCTTATTTATTCCAAAGTGAAAGTGAGTGAAATAATCCTGCTTCATAATGTCTGCTCTCACATCATATGGGGTGGTGATGGCGCAATGGATAAGACTATGCCTTTGGTGTGAGAGACCCGGGTTCAATCCCCCATTGTGACCCATGTGGCCTGAGCAAGACACTTAACCCCTAGTTGCTCCAGAGGTGTGCGACCTCTGACATGTATAGCAATTGTAAGTCGCTTTGGATAAAAGCGTCAGCTAAACGATTCACTTTGCCTGTTTTTGTTAGACTGTCTCTCACAGTCTAAAGGCGCCGTTAGTTTTTACTTCACCCTCAGCTACCTCCAGGGCCGAGTCTCTCTTTATGTCCCTTCAGTAGAAGCAGAGTCTGCTGTCAGCGTCCTCTGGCTTCCTGATGATGACGACGTGTCCTTGTCTGTCTCCTGCAGGCGGTGTCGGCATTCGCTCCCATCTGTAACCCCATGCAGTGTCCATGGGGACAGAAAGCCTTCTCAGGATACCTGGGCTCCGACAGGTCCACGTGGGAGGTAAGTCCACTGCAGACCGCGGTCCTGATGCTAACGGTGATAAAGACACACTGAGCGTCTCACAGAGAGACGTGTTGTCATTGGATCGTAACAGCTGAGTGACGGAGAATAAAATTTGGAACTGGGATTATTTTAAATTATGTTAAAACAGAACTTTCCTCAGAACAAGTACTCAGAATAGTAAAAGCACAGAAAATACTCTGTTACAGGTAAAAAAAAAAAGTATACCCTGTTACTCAAGTGAAACTTCAAAGTGTGGGCATCAAACTACTCTGACAGAAAGTGAAAGTACGCAGAGAATCATTTCAGAATCGTGTTTATTAAATTATTGGATTACAGTTAGTGATGCAAATGGGTGTTGATCACTGTAGTGTTGCAGCGGGTAAAGGTGGAGCTGCTGGGTAGTTTGTAGATTTCACCAAGAGATCAATAAAGTCTTTTTCCATAATTATTAATACATCAGAATTTATTTGCTGATTATATTTTGTAGTAAGAAACTGAATCTGCAACGTTAACTAATGTTGTAAGATGCACGTAATGAAGTAAAAAGTATTCTGAGATGTCAAGTAGAAAAGTTGCAGAAAATGGAATGTACAAGTACCTCAAAATTATACTTTAGTACATGTAGTTACTTTCACGGCTGCTCGAAACACAAACGTGTGACTGATTCCTTATTTATATATCCAGTCTTGTTGTAAAACAGTGTGAACCAGAAATATGTAGAAACACAGCAGCGGCAGCATTCATCACATCTATTGTTTTATGCAGAAGACAAGCTTTGGTTGTGTGAGCAGGTGGTGAATTTAGTTTTCATTGGGACGATTTCTTTAGGATAAAGTTTTTCTAAAGATGTTGCTCTTAAGATTTTAGAAGGTATCTTTCAATGCTGTGAGCATCACAAACTAACTCCGCAGGATGTACAGAGAGTGAGAGACGTTGAGCTGAAAGTCACCGTGAAGCTGCAGATTCTCCACCAGAGACGTCATTTTTATTGTAAACTAACAGTTATAGCCTCTAAATATTAAGAGTAATAAAGTGGGAAACTTTGTTGTGGTGTTGAATGTAGATGTGAGTTTGCAGTTTGGAAATGAACCACCAGCTAACTCAGCCCTTCCTCTTTCAGGCGTACGACGCCACCGTGTTGGCGGCGGCGTACTCCGGCCCTCAGCTCGACATCCTGATCGATCAGGGCCGTGACGACCAGTTCCTGTCAGCCAGCCAGCTGCTTCCCGACAACCTGATCGCCGTCTGCTCCGAGAAGAAAATCCCCGTCGTCTTCAGACTGCAGCCGGTCAGTTCCTGTAGTCTGTCAAAGTAAAAGCACTGATTCTTCACAGTAAAATGTCAGGAAGACTCTTTTAATAACTGTTGCATGCTGCATTATTCATTTTTTATTAATTGCTGCGCTGGTTTATTTTTTAAACTAAAACAGGATTAATTCTCATGTTACTTTAGATATGACAACTGAGCAAACGTCTGTGATGTAAAACAATCTTAAACATTTGATTGTTGCTGCAGAGCTACAATCTAAACATTATGTCAATGTGTGAAAGTTGAACCCAGTGCCTTTTAAACTTCAGTTCAACCCAACTTTATTTATCTGTGAGCAGTGTGTGTATGTAGCTGCTCAACACACAGATGAAAGAGGAAAAAAAACACTGCTAATCATCACTGCTAACAAACATTCACAGGCTATTAACTTAAACTGTGTGTTGTTGGGAAAGAAAGAAAGGAGGTTGCACAAAAGCAGAAAGAGTAAAGTTTTTATTGTCAGGCAGTGATTTAGTGACTGAGTAGAAGAGTTCTGTCTGTAATAATAAATTATGCAACCAAACCACATTGTTATACAGTTAAAAACCAACTGTTTAAAACATCCTGCTTTTATTCCGACAGTGTTCAGTAAGATGTCTTTAAACGCACGCTGCCACACTAAGTGCCTCATTTCCTGTGTTAAATTTAACAGATAAAATAACTGAATTTTAGTCATCACTGTTAAACGGTATCAGTGTCTTGAACCAGACAGTTTAATGTAGAGCCCAACATGATTTGGAAGACAGATTTTGATTTGAGAATTTTAAAATCTGATACTTATTTTTACCTTTTCAGAAACACAAAACTTAAGATTATGTGTTTGTTATGTGCAGTTACTCCCTGAGATAACATGACAAAAATATATACTTTTACGTACTAATTTTATTGTTATAAGTAGTACTTTGAACAAAAGTACAGCTGATTGCTGGTAGAACGTGTCAGCAGTGGAGCTGCAGAGCGCCCTCTGGTGGACAAACTATGCAACAACACTCATAACATGACTGAAACAGAAACAGACGGATCTTTAGTCAGTCATTCATATTTGACTTTTATAAACGCAGACACAGATTTATCTGCACTTAGCTCATATCAGCCGATAATATCGGCACAGACATTTATTTATTGGTTGGGCTCTAGTTTAAAGTATATATATTTTGAAGTGCATCATAAAATATTTATATGCAATACAGTACATGTCTGTCATTAAGCAGTTTTAGGTGGCTATTAATTATTCCTTCCTCTCAATACTTGGTGTGAAGAGATCCTCACATTGCTAATTAAAGTGTATACAATGATGTGGGACAAGTTCAGTTTAAATTCATATGAAGATTCAGTAGTTTGACAGATGAAGTCTTCCAATGTTTTAGTACAAACTTCCCACACTGTATGCCAGGAGATATCAGTGAAATGTCACAGACAAGCTGGGAAAGGTTCAATTAACAAAATAGTTGATTTGGTTGTTTTTGAGAATGTGTAAACTGCAACATGTTTTACGACATGTCCAGGCTTTGACACAGATCTGCGTAGTCCGAGTTGCTTTGTGACGTTAACGTTGTGTTTGCTCCTGCAGGGCTACGACCACAGCTACTACTTCATCTACTCCTTCATGAACGACCACATCAAGCACCACGCCAAGTACCTCAATGCCTGAACCCGCCAACTGAGAACGAGGCTGTTCAGGTCGGCTGAAGGCTAAATGGGAAAAAAACTCTTTCACATGCGTTTTGAGGAAACTGAGCCACAGTTTTCAGACGATGTTTCTCAAATATCAGAGGAAATGTATTCTCTCCTGCGACTTGACAGTGATCATGTGGATTTTGCTGAGCCGGCCTTTTGTTGTTGCAGCAGTCGGAACAGTCTCAGCTGTGATTTTCAGAATAAAATCCTCCGTTATTCAGTTTGTTGTTCTGTTCTTATTGAAGTTTGCTGACCTGCAGAGTGAAAACATCAGTAATGGCGCTCGCACCAGGTGCTGAGAAACGTAGCTGGAGCTAAACGTCTTCAATGTATTCTTCATCATGTTGCAGGGAAACACTCAAACTTTGAAGGTGCAATCCTTATTTAATCTCTGATGGAAAGAATTGATTAACAAAAGGTGCATTTTGTTTTGAGAATCAAGGTCTTTACTGATAAAGTGGTGAGAAATGAACAGTGCAGTATTTACAGTATTCACAGCAGTTAAGGCGACATTAAAGGGGCTTTTCATGCATGTAAATTTTAAAGTTGCTGTACAAACAAATTACAGAAAGAATTACAAAAGGTTTTGTTACGTCGAAGTTTTCAACAAACCTGAAAGGAAGTCACATAAAAAATAAATTTCCTCCCTGTCAGAAAAGTACAAAAATGTGAGTACAGGCCGTTTATATATATGTACACACACAAAAAGACATTAAAAAACAACATCGCTGCCTTACGTTCAACAGGAAATTCTTACACAATTTACACCAGCGTCACATTTTAAAACTCTCAGTTCAGATTAAAAAGGTGATTGTAAGATTTTCTCAGTTGCCAAAACAAAGCTAGAAATATAGAAGTTTATTAAAGTGCAGATTCTGTCGGGGGGGAGCAGCCGCTTCGGTTTTATTGCTTTTCCCAAAACGTGACGATGAGATGCGTCTGATTTCATGAAGGATCGTTGATACAGCAACAAGCAGACTCCCTTTATTTATCCAGCAGCTAAATTATAAACATCCATATTTTCTGTCAAGGAAGCTTAAAATCAAGTGCAACTGGACTTTGTTGAAATTACTCTGTTGGAACGTCGTCGGGATTGTCACAAGGCCAAATGTAAGTGTTTGTTTAGTTTCCTGGGAAGAGATGAAAGGACAGGGAAAGTTGGGGATAAGTGGTGTTACAAACCTTCCCCAGTTAAGAGATGGTCTTTCTGCCCATATATAAATGATCCGCTTAAGTAGAGAGACCACCTCTTAACAGGGAGAAGGTTTGTGACACCACTTACCTTGTCCTCTCATCCCTTACCAGGAAATCAGGGCCAAATAATTATGAGAAATGATCTAATTGCCAAACTAATATAACTTGTGATATTAGAGGGAATTATTATTTCATTACGAACCAAGCGGTGTCCATCCCCTTGATAATGACCCCACAGAGGTTTAAATGACTGGGACTTCCTGCCAGTCAGTCACAACTGAAGAACCTTCAACTAAGTCCTGTTGACCTTGATTTCAGCCCCCCGTTGGATAACTATGACCTGGACTGAGAACCTTCACGGTTCCACCATATTTTCTGTTCCAGACTTTGACGTCTCTGCAACGTGACGGCCAGTTGTTTTATGATTTGTTTTCAGCAGGCCTTCAAGATCCAAATGATTTTAAAACAGGGATGTAGGAAATGTTAAGCAATTGTTGCTCTACTATTTTACAGATTTTAGCCAAGAGGAGAAATAATACTGTTAATATATAAAAATGGTTATGAGGAAAAGGTGTTACAGTTTGCTGAGTGTTTTATGGTAAAATATACAGTACATGAAGAAATGCATAACTAATCACTGCTTTTTCAAATATTAATTCAACAACAGGAAAGACTAGTGATAAATAATATTATATAATGTACACAGGCTATAGTACATTTAAATAAATCATTTACTTATAGTTTTATCACGAGAGAGAAAATGTTTGTTTTGGCAACTGTCAAATCGATCCAGTGGAAGCATTTCTCTCTTTTTACTGCTGAATCTTTAAGTAGCTCAAGCTTTGGATACCAAGCTGCATCACATGTACACACACACACACACAAAAAAACCTCATTCATGCAAGCAAGCTGGTTCAAGAGTGTTCGACACCTCGCGTGGTCTTTATCATGCCGTTTAGGAGAAGCTGGACACGACCACAAACCTGGCAGGATTTGGGTTTTAAAGGGGCAGTACGTACACAAAGCCTAAACCAATCACTCGTTCAAAAGGTCTTTCACAAATTCTTTAAAGCAGTGAAAAAGACTCTTGTTATCAATAAATTAAAATAATGAAAAGATAATGCAGAAAATCTTCACATTTGAGAAGCTGGAACCATGAAATCGTGATTAATTGACTTATTGTTTCATCTGTTCTTGAACATTTTCACGTTTATTTTTGCAAACAAAATGGTCATTGTTCTAACAGTGTGAGTTCTAGGCCATATCGTCCCTGCTGGTTTCCCATCATACTGCCAAGCTGAGCGTGGTGAACCGCCAGAAACAAGTCTTTGTTTTTACTGTAAAATCAGATTAATCTGCATTCAGAAAGAGACACTAAAGTACTTAAAAATCCAATTATGTATAAATAATACCAATATTAAAAAATAGGAATCCGGCTGCTGATGAAGGTCACAGCGTTTTCCTGCAGCGTATCATTGTGTGTTTACAGAACCTGCTCCTGTAATTTACTGTTTTCTACAAACACTAACTTTTATTATGAAGGAGGGGAAATATATTCTTAGTAGGTAACGATTTTGAATGAAACATGTAATTACTTTTTGATTATTTAGTAATCATTGTAATTGATTATTTTTACTGCTATTGTAATTGTATTATGATTTGCAGAGGGAATTATTATGTTTATTGAAAAACCTGTCTCCACCTCCAGCTGCTCATCATATGAGGCTTGACCTTCATCCACAGTGAAAGATCTGACTTCTTATAAATCAAGCTTTTGTTTCTCAAACTCAAACTAAAAGTCAGTCTGAAGGTTCAGCATCTGGTTTCACAGCTCAAAGCTGTGATTGGTTGTAGGTCGATAAAGGTCAACAATTACTTACTGCCCCTTTAAAGGTTGTGCCAGATCTACATGTCTCTCTCTCACACACACTCACACACACACACACACACACACACACACACACACGCACGCGCACACACACAGCTGATGTAGCAGGCTGTGGACCGAAGCATCAACAGTGTAGTAAACCCACCCGGACTGAATCTCTGATCAACAGCGGCTCCGACTGAAACACAGAGATTGGCTAACAAAAGAGGCTTCGGCCGACGTGTTTAACGCCGTTAGACCCTGGATAGACTTGCTTTTTAACAGTGGTTAGGCGAAGACAGACGTCGGCAACGCAAACGGCATTGTTCACATACTTGCCTGCGTACTTTGCGTGTACCTGAAGTATTAAACCTGAATCCACTAGGGAGCAGACCAGGACTGGATCATCCCTCGCCAACACCGGATTATCTTCCTTGACAACCTCCAAATTTGCACATCGTAAACAAACAATAATAGCGACACTCGAGCAGGTTGTGATTTTAATGAGACATCATAACGACCCAGGTAATTGCGGACTAGCTCCAGGAGTTTAAGTGTGATTTATACTTCCGAGTCAAGTCGACGGCGTAGCCTCTGTGTAGCCCTGTACCCTACGCCGACACCTACGCCGTAGCCTGATGTGCACCTCCTCAAAAATGTAACTACACGTTGGTCGGCTGGGTAGCGTCGCAATGCTTCCGAGCCGACAGGAAGTGCCCCGTGCTTTGAAGTAACTTTTACTAGTGGCCAAAACGGCGGCAGTAACACAGTGGATCAACAAATCAGAATGTGATCCGTTCGGTCGGTAACATTTGAAAAGGCTACAACAGCCGCACCTTTACAATTTTACCCCCATTCATATTAGCGGAGCACTAAACCGGAAGTTAGCCTTCTCGGCCGGCAAAAGTCAACACAGTGGACGCTGTAGCGCTACTGCCGACTACTGTTTGGGGGTGTAATTGCAGATTGACGGAGACACCGTTGCTCAAGTATAAATGCATGGCTACGTGCGTAGCCTACGGCTTAGCTACGCATGTAGACCTTATGTAGGAGTATAAATCAAGTTTTACTGTAAACATCCCGCCATAAAGCTCCTTTTTTAAAGTCTGCTGCTGACCTTCTTCTTCTTTTGAATTTAATGACGGTCACCACCTGGGCTAGTGTGGAACAGTAGATTGCTGCTGACCTGCCAGTCAGATGGACATACTGCCACCGCGTTCACATGTGAAATTGCGTCTCATGGACACGTAGCGTTAATTTCTGGAGACGTGTACAACCTACGCTCCAAAGGAACGCGTGGCAGCCATCTTGCGTACGCAAATGTGTAGTTAAAAGCAAGTATATCCAGGGCTTTAGCCGACTCGGGGAACATCAAGCTACAATATTACCTTCAGATCCACGCTGCAGTGTACTGAGAAAGTAATCAGACTGTTGTATAAAACTCACAACGCTGCAGCCAGAGCTGTGGCCTCATGAGATCTCATCCTTTCACTCTTATTGTGTTCACATACAGCGCAAAGTTAATTTTCGCCTTACAGTATGCAAATATTTGCATTTAATCTGGTTTACTACAGAGGTGTGAACCCAAATAAACATTTTGCAATGACCTGATTGCAATAGCTACATCATGATGGCGATAAATAAAACGTCCACAAGACGACAAGCAAACAACTTTTAAAATGCCTGTTTTCTGAATGAGGTTCAGCACGGTGATAGCTGGAATCAAGTAAGACGCATATTTTCTGAACTTAACAGGTAGTTCATCTTCCTCGCTAACTTTTATTCAAGCAGTTTGGGTAAAAGGCTCCGGATCAGAGCAGAATCTAGTACGTGTTTATTGCATCGCTGTCTGTTCATTCACTTTGTATTTAATGGTACAAAAATGTTGCTTTGCGTTCTATGTGAACACACAGTAAGACACGACTCCGATGTTAATCTTTTTTTCCCTTCTATTTGCCCTTGAAACTTAGTGATACGCGTTTTGCTTATGTTGTGCGACTCGTCCCTCAGTAACACCACGTGTGTTTTTGCACACCAGCAAACTGAATCTCTGAATAAAGAAAATGACTGCAGACGAAGTTTCACTTAAAAAGTCTCAAACCTGCCTTCGGGCCCCTCCGTGAACACTGACGTGTGAGAGAGGATTCAAGGTGAGAAAACAGCAAATAAAGATTTTACCTGGACTTCAGTCCATCAGAGGCGCTTGATCAACAGATTAGTGGCAGGCTCACAGACTCAGACCTGGTTCAGGGACATGCAGAGAGCTCCACAGAAAGTCAGTAAAACTTTTAGAAAACACAATTATACAAAAACCTAAAATATATTAGAGAAAAATATTTTGGGGCTATTTCTTTTTCAATGTTTACAACAACTTTAACACCTTTACGTCAGCTTCTCTTTATATTATAAATACATTTCTCCTCCTCTACGTTCTGACCAAAGGATTTTCTTCCTCACAAGGTCCAAAACTCTTCACCTGAAAGCTAAAAATCTTTTATCTGGAAATAGATAACTGATGCTTCTTATAGTCTTTTGAGAGCTTTTGCTTAAGACTGCAGGATATAAACAGGTAAAGTACAACGGCAGACTAAAGGCTTCAAATCGAATGGTAAAAATCTAGTCTACAATTAAATACTGGACTTTTTAAATGCCCCTGCATCTGTTTTTGTACGGCAGAGTATCAGAGCCATGGTTCAGAATAAAGTCTTCATTTTTCAAGTAAAATTTGTAATATTATGAGAACAAAGTTGTCATTTTGAGAAAAATCATAATTTCACAAGAATAAATCCCCCATCTTGTAATACTACTACTTAATAATCAAAATTTTATGACTTTTTAAAATAAAATCTCACAATATTACAATTTATCTTGTAATATTTGATATTTTTTACTTTGTTATATCCCCAAATACCACTTGATTCTCATAATATGAAATTCTTTTCCCAAAATCTCTCACAGTGGCTCTAATACTATGATATTTTATTATTTTTGGTACCAACCGGTGTAAGATTTTGTATTTGTGCCCTTCAGTTTGTATTTAACTAAGTAAATGGGGAGTTAATTGTCACTCACATCCCTGAAACTGATAAAAAACCCACAATTTACGGTGAGAAATCACCTGGAACCATTCAAACGCTGGTTGGTTTTGGCTCTTCCATCAGTCTATCTGAGTTCTTAATCACCTCTGACGTTCCCTCTCATGAATCCACTTCTGCTTAACCCCATTTGGCATCCTGAAATCTAATAAAAACACTCTTTTGCTGAGAGGGATGCAGAATGAGCACAGAGGCGCGTTGCAGCGTTTTGATCCAGGTGTGCGTTCGCTGTACATGTCGGCCGTGGAAGCTCCGCCCGTCTCGGCTGCTCACGTCAGGAGGGTGTGTTTGGAGGCGGGTTCTCCAGCAGAGCCTGGACCGTGATGCCCAGCTTCACCAGGCCTTTCTCCTCCAGGATGTGGTGAGGAAGACACAGTTTGTCCTGGGAGACCAGAGTCAGGGCAGACAGAGAGGACAGGAGAAGAAAAGGAGGAAGTGTAGGAGCAGCAGAAAAGAGACAAGGGCAGCAAAAGATTTAGAAGTTTTGACTTCACCGCTGGCAAAAACATGTTCAGCACATACACCAGGTCTGCACTGGTACATGATGCTTCCAGGAAACAGCCACAGCCCCACACTCTGAGTCCTACTTAACTTTTAGATATTCACAAATATATATTACTGCTTGTTGGTGGATTTTTGTTCATTTACTGTAAAAAATTATACACAAGTAGGATAGGGTTGGGTTTCGAGAACCGGTTCCAAGTTGGAATCGGTACCAAATTTCCAAGAACCTTGGATTCATTAAGAACTGTGCATTTGGATTCTGCTTCTCGGTTCTTAACTTCCTGCATATTTCAGCTCCTGACTGACCTGCAGTGAGCATTTTACAGTCCATAAAAGTGTCTCTTATCTGCCAGGAGCTGCTCCGCCGCCCTAACGTCACCTCATTTGTTACGCAGTACATCAACAAAGCATGAAGAAGAGAGTCCTTCTGTTTCCAGTCCTGGACCATGGCGGACCGCAGTAAAATGCAACACCTGCAGTAAGGAGGTTTGGTGCGAGGGAGGAAGCGGCTCCAACATGACGAAGCATTTACCTCAACACGGCGTGAATCTGAAGGAACGAACCGTGTTCGATGTGCCGCTCTCTCCCAGCTACAACGACGCCCCACATACAGCTAACGCTAACAGTAGCAACGTCTCAGGTACAAAACACAGGTGAGCTGACGTTCACCTTTTATACTGAAGGGAAACCAATGATGTCTACAAAGGATTCAATATATATTTTTCTCAGATCAGTCCTCAGAGACGCCCCTACAGTACAGAGACTCCTTTCACTTTAGCCATGAAGGGGAAGATGAATAAGGAGGAAGAGGATGAAGGTCACCGAGCGCTGACGATATCTGTGGTGAAGGAACCAGAACCAAAAGAGTCCATAAATAGAATCAGAATCGATCACATTGAAACGATACCCAAACCAAAAGCAGGATCAATGATCATATGTGCAGTGAAATTGAGATTTCAGAAAGCTTCATATTTTTTAAGGATAATGAAGCACAAACTGCTTTAACTGCATGCATTTCCCGCTAATCAAAGGAAGCTTTTTAACAATTTATTTAGCTTTAGGAGAAGTAAGAGTGTAAAACCCATAATTTAGCACGTGACTCAAGTTTCATACTTGGCGACACTGAGATGATTGTGTCACATGTAACAGGTGGACTCTTGTCTACGTTGGGAAAAGTTCAGATTAAAAAGGAACAGGTCGACACGCTTGTTTGCTTTCTGGCCAAGAGTTAGCTGAGAAGATCGATACCGCTCTCATATCTGTCCATTAAATATAAAGCCAGAGCCAGTAGAATGTTAGCTTAGCATAAAGACAGGGGGAAACAGCTGGCCTGGCTCTGTCTATTGGAAAAAATAAATAAAAGTGTCTGCCAGCAGCTCTAAAACTCACTAAGTAACACATTACATTTGTTTAATCTGTACAATGCGTATAGATTAAACAAATCTTCAGATTACACAGAAATGTAAAAACATCAATTGTGATTTTATTGGGGTGATGTGCTGGACTATTTCTTGGCAGGACGCCAACAGTCTCCTGGCTGTAGCTTCATATTTAATGGCCATATCAAAGTATCTATGGTCCAGTTAGGCAGTAAGTCTGCTTGAAGACTTCTAATTTAAACAATGACGTCGTAGAGCAGACAGCATCCCTAAACTGTCTTTATTACCTCTTTAACACTCTCAAATATCATACACAAGTCATAAAAATCCCCACCCCATACATGAAATCCCTTCGTATCAGCACAAAGTTAAAAAATCTGTGCACAGAATGTGGAAACAGCAGAAATTTACAGCTAGAATTATTTCACAGAATATGAATGTGAATAGTTAAGTTAAAAATCTAATTCATAATAACAGAAACGAACAGTTTATGAACATTTAAACAGGTGTAGATGTAATATTCTAGTTCCACAACATCCAAAATGAAATGCCAAGTACCAGTGAAGACGTCTGTGTTTATTCAGTTCCTGTGAATTAATCCAACAGCCAATCTTACTTGGCAACGCAAAATTATTTTTTTTAAATTTGCAGTTCCTCTCAGCGTTACAAACAGAGCGATATTCTCCTCGATGTATGAAACCCTCAGACAAACATCTTGAGAAGAATAACATATATATATATATATCTTCATAAACTCATCTAGTGTCTATAGCCCTTCAAATGTTCAGTCACTTTGCATATCAGGACACAGCAGAGTGGGAATAAATTAAAATAAGCCAAAAGCAGAACCAATAAATAAATAACATTAACTCCACATTTGTCTTAACTTTCAAAACATCTCAAATAACAGTTTAAACTATCAATTTAGACAAATTAGGACATCACATCTAACTGATTTAAATATGGCTTCCGTTTGTTCCCCGCCGCTTCATAATGTGCAGGGACTCTTCTAATATCCTAATATATAAGTTAAACTGGTGTTTAACTTTGGATGTGAAATGAAAGAGTAACACAGAGGCCGGCCTTCATCCTGCTCTCCCTTGAAAAACATCTTTTCAGTCCATCGGTGATAAAACAGAAGGGCTTCAGCAGAACCATTTGGTAACCATATTGGAGGTCCGCAGCATGTGATTGTACAAAATAAAAGGCTGTTCTCAGAATAGTTTGGTGGACATGTTTGACTGGTAAGTTCAGTGTATTTAAACCTGAGCCATATTTCCATATAGGCTTGTGTTGAAATGATCAGTAGGGACCGAAGAGTTTTGAATCTGTACAGTAGATGCTTCAGCCGGCAGCTAAACCGGCTGCAACGTATTCCTTCGTTCCCAGAAAGTGGAAAGGATCCCTACGAGGGACTCTCAGTGACACCTTTATTTTTAACAGGAAACTGAAGTCTCGCTCTGCAATCTTATAAGAGGCGAGTTGTTGTAGGAAGACGCTGGTGGAAACGAGGGAGAGGAGTTTGTTGAGGAGCTGCTAGCAAGACTTTATTTATTTTATTATTATTATTTAACGTTACTCCAACACAACAAACTCCTCTCTTCGACTCTGACTCACGTTTCCACTGCACCAGCAACAAGTCACCTCTCATGAGATTTCAGAGCAAAGCTCATCCTTGAGCGAGATTTCGGTTTCCTGTTAAAAACAAAGGGTGCCACTGGGAGTCACTCATAGGGTTTGCGGCTGCCGGCTGATGCCATCTACTGCACAGATTCCACAACTTTTTGCAACTTTTTCCACACCAAAATATGTAAAAATACCATTTAGACTCTGATCTAAAGATCACTGGCCCATCTCACTTTATTTGGCTTATTAGTTAGAAACTCTTTAGCTAATCGTCTTTGTGTTGTTGTTCAGACATGCCAGTTAGCATTGATTCAAGGTGGTGAAAGGTCAAAAAAGCGTTAAAGTTGTTTAAATATCTAGGTTGTATAATAAAAACAACATTCCTGCGGACCACCAAACCACAAACCTAAATGGATCGTCTCAGATCTTTTGGCTGGCTGCTCTGCTAAAAACTGGATTCAACTATAAATACATCAAAAATCTGAACATGACCACTGAATTTGTTTTGTCAAAGAGGAGATGTCAATACTGGCACAATAATATTTTTCTTTTTCAGGACCAAAGGGGGACCATAACAAGAATTTAGTCCTAAACATTCTGCATTCACATCCTGCACAGACCAGTTTTTATCCCAGCTGTACAGTGTGGCAATAAGACATCAGGGACTTTAAGGAACCTGCCGGTCCACGTGTCCTGCTTCTGTTTCAGAGTCACTTTATCGCAAAAACACAAACACGTTTGTTTGAGCTGATTTTTCCCCAAATGGGTGACAAAAAGAGAAAACCAGGAGGAGAAGGTGAGGAGAGAGGCTCATGCCGACGCTGCATTTGTATCACATGGGATCAACAGACACTTTCTTCTTCTTATTATTATTGATCCCACATGGGATATTTAAAATATCATGAAAGGAGCTTTTGAATGGTGTTGACTTTACTTTGTTGTTGGCTGGGTTTTGTGTTTTTGACAGATGTTAAAGAGCAAGTATGCCCAATATATTGTGCCAGCCCTCTTATAGTCAGAGCCACTACAAAGACAGGGAGTCTGGTGGAGCTTTGACAGCCTGTAGAAGAGCGTTTATGTACCCTTAAAGAGTTTCTGTGTGGGTGGGGCGTTTCGTACGAGAGAATCTACCGGTGTGTGTGTCTGTGGGAAGCGCCAGTACACAGCTCTGAATGCAGGCCAGCTATCTTGAGGGCTGATGTGTAAAAGAAGAACTCTTTTTAACTTTATTCACAGTACTCATATCATCATACTCATCTCCCAATCGCAGGTCAAAACCACAGTTCCAGAGAAACAGTACAAAAGCCTCAAACACACATAAATGATGTGTGGAAAACTGAGAAGGATCCGTTTTAATCTGATCTACATCTACCTGTTTCCAAAAAAGTTGGCACGCTGTGTAAAAGGTAAATAGAAACAAAATGTGATGTTATGCAAAATATCGACACCATCCATCCATCGTCAACCGCTTATCCTGTGTACAGGGTCGTGGGGGGCTGGAGCCAATCCCAGCTCACATCGGGCGAAAGGCGTGGTACACCCTGGACAGGTCCATCGCAGGGATCAAAACATCGAAAACACATATTTAATAGAAAATAGCACTAAGACAACTTATCAAATGCTGAAACTGAGAAATGTTATTGTTGATTGATACGCCCATTTTGAATTTGATGCCAGCAACAAGTTTCTAAAAAAGTTGGACCACTGGCAACAAAAGACTGGAAAAGTTGTGAAATACTAAAAGGGATCTGCTTTATATACGTCTTTGCATGGTAGAGTTTCAGCTTGCATTTGTGAACGCAGCGATGAGCTGTGTTCAGAGACGATGGAAGTGTTTTTGGAAGTGTTGCTCAGTGATGTCCAATAAAGAATCCCAAAGAGTGCCCAAAGGCCACGGCCATCCAGTATTAGTTTTCAGCCCTGACCCTTGCATGCAGAGATTTTTTCTGATTCTCTAAATCTTATAATTATGATTCCTGCAAGATTCTTTGCAATTTTACATTGAGATACATGATTCTTAAATTGTTGAGTGGTGAACCCCTCCACATCTTTACTTCAGAAAGATTGGGATGCTCTCTTTACACCCTATCATCTTACTAACTGATTAATTGCGAGATGTTCCACCAGGCGATTTCTTTTAGCATTTCACAACTTTTCCATTCTTTTGTTCTGTCCCAACTTTTTGTGTTTCTGGCATCAAATTCAAAGGTAGGTGCTACAGAACAGTGTACAATAACCTGGTGACTCTAACATCCACCTGCAAATTAGTAGCTGTTCATATTGTACATAAGGCATATATATCATCCGCCTGCCTCATGTACATAATAATATTGTATAATGTACATAAAGTATTGCATAATTACTGCACAGAAATATTTATTTATTCCAGCATCCTTTGCACAATCTCACTACAAATCTGCTGTCTACAAATGTTTTTTTTGTCTATGGTTGTGTGTACATGTTTACTTTCTTTGTACACTGTTGTTTGTGTCTGTCTGTTGTTCAGCTTGTTGTCCTGTTTGTTAATGCAGGTAATGTTTTTTGTATGTATACTGAGAGTAATATAAAACCGGTGTGTATTTGTACACATCTCAGGCCATTAAAGGTGATTCTGAAATGGATATATAATTTTCCAAAAACCATACAGTTTCCCAGTTTCATTTCATTAGATAAGTTGACTTTGTGCTACATCATCACATTTTGTTAATATTTGCATTTTACTCAGCAACTTTTGTGGAAACAGGGTTGTCTTGATATTTAAAATGGGATCATTATCAAATATCATTGTCTTAATAAATCATCTTAACTACAATTTCTCTCCCAAACATTTAAAAATATAAGCAGCTTCTGCTCTTTTCATCATTGAGGCTGATGTTTTGAGGAAATGCTGCAACTATTGACAAAATTAAAAGTACTTTTGTATTTTATCTGAGACGAGTAACAAATATGTTTTGGGTTTAGTCCCTCTTTACATCACTGTGATCCTCTGTGTTGATGTTCAGTGAACGTTGATGAGCTTACAGAAATGTTAACAACAAAACATTTCCACATAAAGTTTAATTTGGAGTGTGATTTTTTTCCCATGTGACAAAATGCAGCAAATAAAAAGGGGGTGTGGTCAGGGCAGAAAGAGGGCAGGGCCTGCAGGTGACTGACAGAAGCCTTTTGTCACGGTTACGTTAGCTCGCTCCAGCTATAGGCCACAAACAGCAGAACTAGGCAGAGGATGTGAAGCAGGCTTGAGCCAATAAGGTCCCAGATTTGCCATGCGGGAGGCGGGGTTTGGGTGGTTACAGAAACCAATGAGGGAGTCTCTGACACCCCAGAGGAGGTGGGGTTTGGAGTCGAGATTGCCTGTTTCCTGTCCAGAGATGTCGCATCCAAGGCAGCCAGTGCCTGAACTGTGGCACAAACCGGCTGCAGGCGGCACTGGATGATGTCATAAGGCGAACAGAGGGAAGACTGGCACCCCCATTGTGAAGACGGTGGAAAAATATATGGAAGGAGAGGAAGGAGGGACAAGAATGGAAGGAGGTGGGAACGAAACAACAAAAAGGAGGGAAGAAGGGAAACAAGGAAGGAAGAAAGGAGGAAAGGGAAAGGGGGAAACAAGAGAGGAAGGAGATGAGGGAAGGAAAAGGAGAAAATAAACGAAATAAGGGAAGGAGGGATAACAAGGGAAGGAGGTGGGAACGAAACAACAAAAGGAGGGAAGAAAGAAGAGGAAGGAGATGAAGGAAAGATAAGTGGAAAAATAATGGAAGCAGGAAGAGTGATGACAAAAGAAAACATAGATGGAACAAATGTGGGGGGAGGAAACAAGGGAGTGAGTAAAAGAATGAGAGTAGAAAGTTGGAGGTAAAGACGTGCAGGAGTGTTTACAACCAAAAAAAAGGAGAAGAGACAGGTGAAATATTCTCCCAGAAAGAAACCAACCAAAAACAACATTAGAAAAAGAAGATATAAACGTAATAATAGAGGATGGTGAAACAAAGGAGGAGGAGGAGAGGAAAAGGATATGTGATGAAGAGGACGGGGTCGCAAAAAAATGAACAAACCGTTGAATCAAAATCAAAAAGTTTTAGAGGCAGAAATGATCCAGAGAAAAATGAAAACAGAAAAAGAAAATATATACAAAAGAGAGAATGTCGATGAAGAGAAGAAAAGTGGAGGAAGAAGAGAACGGAGCGAGACGTGGTGCGATCCAGCCGGAAAGTAAAAAAGAGAAAGAAAAGGCAGGAGGTTAACCAACCAATGGACACAGAGGTCAAAGGTCACAAGAGAAAGTGAGCTCGATGGGGTGAACAAGCAGGGATGCTTACTGAGAGGATGGACAGGTGAGACCTCTCCTCTCCCAGTAAGCAGACCGTGATGAGGAGAGAGGTGGCTGATGGGAGAGCCAGTGCAGGGTCAGCCAGCAGCGCAGCAAGTTAGCACAGAAGCTGTTAGCACGTTAGCTTGGAGATGCTTTTAGCACGTTAGCTTGCAGAAGCGTGGCCAGTAAAGCATTCAGGCTAGTTAGCAACGTCCACACAGAAGCTGGAAACAAGTCAGCAAGCAGCAGGGATGGAGGTCAAAGGTAAACCAGTCAGTTCAGAGAAACAGCTTAGAACAGGATGAATCAAAGACATTGACCCTTTCTCTCTCTTTTGGGTTTTTTTCAACCAATGTTTTGTAAAAAAATATAAAAAAATTCTAAAATTACACATTAACACGACGTTATAAAACATACAAATATAAAAAGAAACGAACAATCCTGACTGACAAATTAATAAAGTGCCAGGGATGTGAGAAACCTTTAAACTCAAATTTACATTATTCCCTTTCCTGGTTTAAATATGGATCATTTGAAGGGAATGACATCATCATAATGACCAGCTGTCAGCCTGAATAAACTACCTCTCTCACTCTCGTTTAAACATGCATTCTCTCTAATGGCCAGCAGGGGGCGACTCCACTGGCTGCAGAAGGAATTGTGATTGTATAGAAGTCTATGAGAAAATGAGACTTTAGGGCGGGGCCACTACCATGGCAACCTGTCAATCAGGATAGAGGCGACTCATTTTAACCAGCATTGTTGAAAAAGCAAATTAGGAGTCAGCTGTTTTTTTCCGTTAAGTACATTTTCTTCTGTTTGTTGCTAGCCAAAATGAACATCACGGTTAACAAGAATTATGGAAGCACCTTGATAACCAAGCTAGCTAGCTTCACCCTCGATCAAATAGGGTCAAAAAAAAAACAAAAAAAAAAAAAACAAGACTGCGACTGCCAAAAAGCCAAAATTGAGGCAAAAAAAAAGGTAGACCACAAACAAACAGGCTAAATCCACTTCTTTCATACAGTCTGTAGTTCTGTCCTGTCCCCTCATCCTGTGTCAATGTGAAACACCCCAGTGAGACGGAGAGAAGCTCAACTGTTTTATTGTGATTTATTTGTAAAACTCCTACGACTGACGCGCCTATATCTTTACTGTCAGTGTGTAAAACACCTTTTCTGTTGATTCATTCTGTCGCAGATTTAAAGGAATAGTTAGACATTTAGGGAAATAAGTTCATTGCCTTTCTTACAAAGAGTGAGATGAGAAGATGGACACACACCTGTACAAACCGGTCAAAACGATGCTAAAGACAGCCGCCGTTTAGCTTAGCTTAGCTCAAAGACTGGAAACAGCTAGCCTGACTCTGTCTAAAGCCAACAAAATTCTATTAAACACACGAACACATAGTTTTAGTGTTAAAAAGACCGGTGTTTTACAGGGGTTATGTGCCAGACTATTTCTTAGATGGGACCAAGGAAGTAAAACATAGTTTAGCACATAGCCCCCAGCAAAGCGCTGTTTTGTCATCTTTACACTTCGGTTCTTGTTTTGGATTAAACAAATGAGAAATGCAGTTGCTTCCTCCAAAGGTTCCTAGATCTGGGATATAGTTCCTGTAGACGAAGCACGGTTTTTGACAAAGTCAGGCTAGCTGTTTTCCCTTATTTCCTATTTTTATGCTAAGCTAAGGTAACCAGCTGTTGGCAGTAGCTTTATATTTGAGGGTGGTGTCAGATCTTCTCACGTGACTCTCAGCCAGAAAGAGATAGGTGTATTTCCCAAAATGTCAAATTTTCCCCATTAAGACTATCTTTGGTTTTCTCTCCTGCTGCTGCTGTATTTCCCAGAATCCACCAGTGAGAGCATACAAACATTACCAGGGACAGATTCAGGACATTTATTCAGCTGCTACACTGCATGTTCCCCTTTCACACATCCAGCCTGCACGCTAACACTCCTCTGACGCTGCTGAGGTGCAGATCTGTTTTCCAGAAAATGTCAAATCTAATCTCTTTTCAGTGCAGTTTCTCTCTCTCTCTCTCACACACTCACACACACACACACACACACACACAGTAAACCCAGACCAGCTCTGTTTCAGACTGCTGTTTTGGTCAACTCCTGTCATGATGGAGGAAGCTGGAAGCCACAGGCAGCGGTGACAGTGGTGATGATTCAGCGTTAAACGTCGACACATTAACAACCCAGTTTAAAAAGCAATGTGAACAAAAAGGAGGCAGGGAGGAACATTAAACCAGTGCTGGGAAAACGCTGGGCAAGTTTTAATTTAGAAACATGATTTGGGCGGTAGAAGACATAAATGAGAGTGTCGCACTCAGCAGTTCTTTGAGGTAAAGACCTCACAGGCTGTCGTGAGTAGGTTCAGATTTCAAAATAAGTTTCCAGGCTTTGTGTTTTGTCGAGTATCAATTCTGGATTTCAGGAGGATCTGGTGACAAACAGATTGAGAACTGCTGCTGTTTAAAACATGACCCCATCAGCCTTCCTCCCAGATCTGGTTTAGAGTTTAGTGTCGTCATCAGTGTCCTGCAAAAATCCTCGGCTTCACTTTTTACCTTGTTTACCAACATCAATGTCATTAATGTGAAATAACGTTTTATGTTAATGTTACATGAACAGCTAATGTTCTAGAGACTGAAGAAATTTTTGCAGGACACCTTCACAGTTCCTTTTACATCTTCTTGTGGTTATTTGATCAACAATCAGTTAACTGAAGCCAAAACATGTTGATGAGGAGGTGAAAATGTTGGTTTCTCTGATGAACTGGGGGTGTTTTCAGGTTGGAGGTTCAAATCCCTGGACTGACTGAATGCTGAACGACTTCAGCAGCGGTGGAGCTGCCATGTTTGTTTACAAGCTATAATTTTCTTTAGAACAAATTGGACAATAGAGCTGCAACAATTAGTCAATTCATCGAATAGTTGTGAACTATTAAATTAATCAGCAACTATTTTGATAATCGATTAATCGAT
This sequence comes from Micropterus dolomieu, assembly GCF_021292245.1. NCBI lineage: Eukaryota > Metazoa > Chordata > Actinopteri > Centrarchiformes > Centrarchidae > Micropterus > Micropterus dolomieu. Next base: position 27,557,901 of record NC_060156.1, on the reverse strand, counting down.
TAATTAGTCCTTTTTTTAAAAGAAAAAACATCCAATTTATCTTATTTCAGCTTCTTAAATGTGAATATACTCTGGTTTCTTTGCTCCTCTGTGACAGTAAACTTAATATATTTGGGTTGTGGACAAAAGAAGACATTTGAGGACATCACCTTGGAAACATCGATCGACATTTTTCACAATTTTCTGGACCTAAAAACTGATCGACAAAATAATCCACAGATTAATCGATAATATTCATTAGTTGCAGCCCAACTGGACAATAAACACAAAACAGGGTAACCCTGCACAACAGGGGTTTTCTGTAATACTGTTGCCACCCCCTTAAACAAAATCAAGACTGCCTGCATTTCCCCTGAAGCTTTGGATAATAAACAGGAAGTATAATATTGCAGTGGATTCAGGGAGTTAGGTGTAGGCTTGTGTGCACCAATAAAAGTAGCTGAATTAGCTGTTAGCAGTTCCTGTTTGCAGTGTTCCCATGGATGTGCAGACAACTATCACGGGACTACTACTGAAGAAAACTTAAAATCATAGGAACCTAGGACCCCCAGTTCAGAGAGAAGGCCGTCAGAACACCAACGGGGTGGGGTGGGTCACATGTCTTACCTCTGGTACACCAATCTTCCTGCAGGCGTCCAGGAAGTTCTCCACATTTCTCCGACACTTGGCCATGCTGAGTTTGGGCTGGAAGCACAAAGACACATTTACACAACAGGACTACTTTTCTGAAAACAAACAGAACACATTTCACCAAGCTTATGAGGTACTTGTTGAGATCAGAAATAAAATCCTGAACATTTATCTCAGTAGTCGGAGGTCAGGACTGACAGTCTGAGACGTACCACTGCAGGCGAGGGCACGTGGATGCTGCCAACAGAGCGTGGCCGAATGTGATTGGCTAGATGGCAGAGCACGACGCCGTCCATCAGAGAGGACCCGAGGTCTTCAGGAAGGGCGACCTTCAGTCTGCTCTCGATGCTCTGAGGAGAAAACGACAGTTTAGAGAGGTATGTGTGAGTACGATGGGCTCAAGTTGAACCAGGAAGTCATCTTCAATAAAAAAAGGGCTGTTAAATCTAATAAATAGTTTTTATGAGTGATAGAATTAGTTACAAGATCCAGGTTGTAATTCCCCCACCCACAGAATATCCCTTTAATCAGACACTAATGATTAGTGAACAGTGAGGTGAGTGTGTCTCACGTCTCGCAGTTGCTCCATGAGCTCCAGCTCCTCTCGCAGCTGCTCCATCTTTCTCCTCATGGTGAACTGAGGATCAACAGACTCCAGACTCTTGTGGCTTCGCAGGAACACTGCAAACAAACACGACAGCAACAGGCAGCGTTAGACTGAGACCACAGCAACACAGTAACACAGCCAGAGTCCGTGCACATTAGGAGGGCCACAGGAATATCTGTAAAACACACAAAGAGTTTCACAAACTCCTGCTGAGCTGAGAAAGCATGAGTGCTCCAGTCAAATTACAGCTACAGAGATCATCCTGAGCACAAACACACACAGACCTCAAAAATATCCCCTCAAATATTCACGTGTGTGTGAGATTATTCTAACCTTCAGTATCATCAAGATGACTACACTGTTCAGCACTTTGTGGAAGCATCACCTTTGAGCAGTGCAAATATCTCTCCTACAGCTGCAAAGTGCTTTATTTAAAGTGTTCAGTCATTAAAATTTCAATAGCTTTCAGTTAGCTAAGTCCCAACCGCCTTAGTTATTGTTGCTACGCCTGTAGATTCACAACTAAAAAGTCATGGTCATCTTTTCAAACAAATGGGTCCTTGATCTCAGACAGATGTAGGCTAAAGTCATCTGAAGTTAGCTAGCTAACAGTAACTAACATTAAACGAGTTAACTTTGTGTGTGGTTATTAGGTACACCGAACTAAATCTAACACAGTCTAATAATAAATCATCTTGATGAAGGCTATAATGTTCAGTTTGTGTTGAAACAGGTTGAGAGAGTGTTGACTGAACTGTATGACCAACAGTTTGTGCTGCTGTTGAACTGAACTATAGAGAGAGGTGTTTCTGTTATTTAGTCCAACCCCACGGATGTAACTGCAGAGGACTGAGAAGAGCTTCAGAGTGGTCTGCTTTAATCTGGATGCAGAAAACTGACTTCCTGTACGTCCACATCTGTACTCACATACTCAGTGACACAGAAGTCCTTTCTGCCATAAAAGATGTAAAAGGCTTACGTAAGATTCACACGCACTCGTGCAGTCAGAGCTCAGTGCACTGTGTAATAACAGCCTGCAGAGCAACACACTGAAAACTGATTACACACTAAAACCTCTGTGTGGAGAAATGTTTTGTCATCTGTCAGATTATTCTGATGGCAGAAGATTACATTCGTGGAAATAATTAGGTAAAGCTAAATAAAACTGGTGCACTTCATTTTGGTTAAAAATGGCTACTAAAATCTTTTTTCTATAAGAACTAAATTTAATTTCTAGTTCACGCTTTTTATCCACAGCGACTTACAATTTCTATGTATAGTCAGAGGTCTGAACTAGGGGTTCAGTGTCTTGCTCAGGGACAAATTGGTGGATGTGTTGCAGTCGGAATTAAACCAGGGTCTTCCACACCAAAGGCATGTCCAGGTCTTATCCAGTGCACCACCCATTGGACAGAGCAAGGCTCGCTGTATCTAGTCTTTATGCTAAGCTACGCTAATTAGCAGCTAACTGTAGCTTAACAGACAGATATGAGAGAAGTATCTTCTCATGTCTAACTCTCTATAAGTCAATGAGGATATTTCCCAAATTGTCTATATGATATGAATCAGAACAAGGGCTCGATGGGAACTGGAAGTAATAAGTAGAATCACATTCAGTAAACGTTTAACTATAACAGGCTCAGAACAGTTTTTCTTAACAGTGTGTAGGAGGACAGAGAGCAAAACACACACCCACATACATGAAACCCACACACACACACACACACAGGTGAATCATTCATCTCCTCAGTATCCTGTTTTCTGCACACATAAATCTGCCCTTTCCAGCTAAATGAAGCTGAACACAGCTTGAATCTGTGTACGTCCACTGACTGACCATGAGGGGGAGCTACTGGGTCACTACAGTGGCGCTCAACTGAAGACATGTCCTCTGCAGGATGTGAACGTTTTGGTCTTCACAGTTGAGCACTTCAAACTGCATTTTTAACACTCTCACAGCCCTGACACAGCAGGAAGCTCTTCACTAAACTACAGACGTCTTAAAACCAAAAACATGTCTCTGGTTTTAAGTTAGCAAAAAATGTATATTGTGGAAATGGTCATGAGACAACAACGTAGTGGGAGGCAAATAAAACAAACAAATAATATGACTTGATACTTGAACTTTTGGTTACTTAAGGTAAACATGGGCCTTTCAACTGGGTTGGTGAGAAATTGAAAAGGGAGAATGAGAATGATAATTTGCACTGCGCAGGTGTTTTTATCATCTCAGGTCGGGGTAGGATGTTCACGAGTCTGAGGAAACGTGAACAGCCTCTTGAACATCCAGCAGAATGAAAGACCCAGTAATGAGTTGTTTGTTTCAGATAATCCTGAGTGACGTGTGGTCTCTGTGGAGGACAGAGGGAAAGGGAATATAATGAATCCAGTAGTTTTATCTCAGTTTTATCTTCTAGGTCAAGTCATCTTCCTCCTCCTCCTCTCTCTAAATGTCTCACTGCCATCTGCACAGTTTGAGCCTGCAGCATCTTGTTTCTGTGCCTCCACTGAAGGGTTATTAAAAGGTTTTGGAGGATATTTTTAAAATGCCGTGGGACTTTATGTCATCTACTTCACGAGTAAACTATTTCTAGCTCGCTAAATGTAGGAACTCGCTCGTACAGTCGCCGCCTTGAAAGACAGTGGCCTGGGTCACCATTTCACAAACAGAACCACAGTCTTTTATAAGATCAGTCACTCAGTAGTAAAAACAAAATGAGAGGTCCACACAGTTTCTCAAGATAGTTTACAAGTAGGGATGTCACGATACCAAAAATTTAGTAGTCAATATAATACCAGTGAAATTGCACGATGTTCGATACCCAATTCGATACCTCAGTAAAAAACAAAAAACAAACAATAAATCCCATGTACTTCAACATACACTCCTTTAATAAAAACACACTGTAGGAAAATGAATACCGTTGTGTTTTCAGAATTTTGGCATCAACTTGGTACCTAAGACTCGGTTCTCATGACATCCCCATTTACAAGTAACCATTTCTATAAAAGGTTTGACCTTCAAAGGTTTCCATTAACATTTATCATCCTCCTGCAGTTGTTCAGCAGATTATTAAAGAGAAATTGAAACGAGGCAGATACAGCCTTCAACAGCTTCTGCTGTACAGCCCTTCACAGTACAATACTACTACACTATGTCATAGAAAAGTAAAATACTTTGTAATACGTCATAGCTGCGCCTCTTTTTGGGCGATCCCTAAAGATCCTATAGATGCCAATGCAATTTAAGGTGTGTTTGGATCATGTCATGTTAACCAAACCTTGTTGTTTAGACATCTCTTTTGTGACTGATCCAAAGCGTTCACGCTACCTTAATAAATTAAAGTTAATCGGTCAGCTGTCATGCCCCTTCAAACTTCCCACATCCGAATGGATCATTGACCCAACACAGGGGCCAGATGTTGCTCATCTGGACGTCTGATTAAATCTCCAGGAATCTTAGGGTAAGATATACTTTATTGTGTTTGTTTACAACCAACTGTTTGATCTCGGCTAGGCTGAGATTTAGCTGGTTCTACTGTATGACTGTACACTGTCTATGACAGTGAATATTAAGGTGTCATTTGCCTCAAATGCACCTCTGTATTTGTATGTTTATTTGTTTTACAAGCTGCTACACAACAGCTTTTCTACATTTTACTGATTATCTCATTATGCAAAAACTGAAAAAGGGTACGAATGCACTGAATGTTCGAAAAAAGCAAAAAAAACAACAACAACAAAAAAAACAGGTTTGGTGCTCAGCCTAATACGTGTCAAAAGACTGAAGAAATTTTACCGAACAATTACGCTGACATGTCAGCAGTGTGGAAGCATTCTAAAGTGTCTGAGAAAGATGCAAAAATTGCCATTTGCAGACACTGTTCTGCTGAATTGGCTCCTAGCACATCCACTCCATCTGTGGCTGACTTCTTAGAAAAGGCAACAAACAACAACAATGAACAATTGGATGAATACTGAACGCTTGCTTGGTGTTCAGTATTCATCCGATATTTTCATTATATTCGATTTTGGCTTCGGCTAAGATTTTTCATTTCTATCCCTAAAAAAGGGGGATGCAGCTTTCGTGCCAGACAGAAATTACCAAAAGTCTGCTAGCAGCTCTGTGAGTCTGTACTGCAGCACATTGAGCTAAATACTGTCATCCACATGCTAACAATAACAATGCTACCATGCTGATGTTGACCATGTTCACAATCTTAGTTTAGCATGTTAGCATGCTACCATTAAAGAAAAGTATTGTACAAATTCAAACTTTGAAATGATGATGGCACTACATGAAAAGTCAGGATCACCAACCTTCTTAAAGTTCATCCTGAGGTGAACATGAAGGTCTGAACTGCATTTCATCACAACCCATCAACAGCTGCTGAGATGTTTCATGAAAACCAAAGATGTCACCTCATGGTGGAGCTAGAGTTAAAGTCAAGAGATCACCAAAGGCAGTAGGACTTTAAATATCTGTACAAATGTTTGAGCCAATCCATCCAATAGCTGCTGAGATATTTCAGTCTGAACCAAAGTGGGACCGACTGCTTGGTGCCACAGACGATAAATCTTGCCATCACCTGTTTCTCTTTGGTACAGTTAACAGATAATATGTCTGATCAGGGAGCTGATCTGGTGTTTGTGTGTGAGAAACAAACATTTTCCCACAGTGTGGCGTTTATTTCTATTCTGAGATCTGTGAGTCTGTACAAATGTGCAGACAGAGCAAAGTGCTGCCACTGCTGAGGCCTCAGGTTCAGGTCCTCTGAGGGCACTATGGAAGGAAACTAAGTCGTTTTCATAAAAGAGAATCAGAAATATTAAAGTGAATATACACAAATTAATGTATAGAAAAACAACCCTATAAAATTGTTTTATATTTAGATTTATAATTACACAGATGGCACCAGCTGGTTGGTACCAGCTCTTTCTTTTTCATGTTTTATTGAACTAAGTAGTTCTACACATATGTACTTTCTTGTATGTATATAGCTTTTAATAATTTCTTTAATTTTTAAGTTAAAAACATCCGTTTTCCTCTTTCTCTCCTTTTCCGCTGTAAAATATAAATGTTTCTGCTTGGAGATCAACAGTCTTCAATTTCATTTGAGCAGTAGCCTTGGAAACAGGATTCATTGAAAACAGAACTTAAATTCATCTTTAGCTGCATTGTTTTTGGTGTTTTTGGTGAAAGCAGATGACGGCAACAACCTGCTTCACATTCACACTTCTGTTTTTCGTTTCAGCTGTTGGGACTGAACAACACCTCAGCTGTGGTTATAGTTTTGGTTAAAGGTTTGATTCATCCAAATCACAAAAACAGATTTTCTCATGCCTACTGGTTTGGAGCCATGCAGAAAGTTTCAGGGTTTTATGCTTTTTAAAGGTTTGAAATCGCCATCTTGTTCAGCACCTCATTCCGCCAGCCAGACGGGTTAAAACACATCATATATGAGAGCTGGACAACCAATACTAAATAAACTGATACACTATTGTTGCTATTGTTGCGGGGTGATGATTGGTTATTAATGAGGTCAGCGGCAGTGATGATGTGAGCGTGTCAGTTCATGGTGATGTCACCCTCCCTGAGGCCTAAGCCCATTATAGACCATTAGTCATAATGTGATCACACTTAACATACATAACTGCTCATGTAGAAACACAAAACACTTCAGCGGGAGCGCGTTTCTGTAAAACACTGAAAGGGAAAAAGAAATCTCAAAAAACAAGACTGATCTTTACTGATTTATGAAACTAGACTCATTACTGTTCTGCACTGAGGTGTGTGTATTGAGCGATAAAAATTTGAGAGACAACTGTACTATTCTGTATATGTGGAGAAAAAAGCATTTATCCTGAGGGTGGTGTCAGAGGGGAGGCCATGTTGTTACCCAAAGATGTCTCCATTTACCATTTAAAACCAGGGCAATTTATTTCAGAAGCATTTTGTGTTTTATTTATAAAGCTCTCAAATGCTCTCACATGAAAATGTAAATAATCCGGTATCTGTGGCTGTCGCAGATCTCTAATAAGCAGGGCCAATCATTTCTTTCAGTCTGATTAAAATGATTGGCTGACCTACCAACCTACATGTGTGCACTCTACCTCCTGATTTTCATGTTTCCTCCCGGGGTCACAATTCACCCGATTTATGCTTTAAGGACGTCTTTGATCCACAAAGTGGTCACACTGACAGCAGATTCCAGGCTCGCACTTTAGTGTAAACAGTTACTATTATGGATGACAGTAAACTCAGGAACACTTGAGCACTGGGCAACATGCTAACATTTTAGCATTCACTTTAATGTCACACCAACAGCAACAATTTAGAGCAAAATCAGTTTATATCAATGGAATCACTGCGATCAGTGCATTCGCTCACAGGGAGCAAAGTTTATCCACACAAATCTTTTGGGCTGAGTTCAACTTTGACACGTGAGTTTGTGCCATTGACAAATAGCAAGCTGTCTAGACTGTGCTCACCTGTGAGTGAACAGAGACCTGCAGAGTCCAAAATAGCTGTCTGAGTGTGAGTGTTGCTGCACAACAGAGAAATGATTTACAGAGAGCTAGTCGATAGAAGAAATACGTCTCTTGCTGCTCACACTTTGTCAGGGTAGCAAACGAGCTAGGAACCCAAGTAGCTTGATGAGCTACTGCCACTGTTTCATCTTGTGTGGCACGTCGCACATATTTGTTGTTGTATATTTTTATGTTGTAAGTTTATATATTTATATGTACACAATAATATCTTCCGTTGCGTTACTTCTGCACGGCACAAACCCAGAATAATGCACATGTATATATCTGAAATGTTATTCTTCCATTCCATATTTATATATTTCTACATTTATTTATGTTGACTGTATGTTTATCTACGTGTAGCACCTTTTCACCACAGCAAATTCCTCGTATGAGTAAAACACTACTTGGCAATAAAGCTGCTTCAGATTCTGATTCTAGCATACTGTAAAACTGACTTAACCCTGCCTATATTTGGGACAGGCGTCCATATGGGACAGGCCTTTAATTCCTTTTGCACAAAACTGAAGCTACGATGTCAGTATAACAGTTTATTTATTTCTAACAGTATAAACATTACACTAATACACCAATTCATTTTATCTAGCACATTGTAGGCAGCAATGTAGCGAAAACAAACATACCCAACAACACGATGCAGGATGAGAGAAGTGTGGCAGACGTTAGTAGACAGAGAGCCATGCACTTCACATGACAGGATTCACAAATTTTTATGAAAAGCTGTTTTGATTCTTTAGATAGGTGGACCCTTACAGACTAAAGGAATATAAATAATCAAGGACCGGACACATCCGGACTAAAGTTTGATTTATACTCCTGTGTAGGGTCTACATGCGTAGCTACGCCGTAGGCTACGCATGTAGCCATGCATTCATACTTGTGCGTAGGTGTGTCCGTCATTCTGCAATTACACCCCCAAACACTAGTCGGCAGTAGCGCTACAGCGTCCACTGTGTTGACTTTTTCCGACCGAGCAGGCTAACGAGTCATTTCGCTCGGGTTGTGACGGTCAAATATATTGATTCACCGTGTTACAGCTGCTGTTTTGGCCGCTAGTAAAAGTTACTTCAAAGCATCGAGCACTTCCTGTCGGCTCGGAGGCATTGCGACGCTACCCAGCCGACCAATCACAGTGCTTACGGTCCGCGTCGCCTCGACGTGTAGTTACGTTTTTTGAGGAGGTGCACATCAGGCTACGGCGTAGGTGTCGGCGTAGGGTACAGGGCTACACAGAGGCTACGCCGTCGACTCGACGCAGAAGTATAAATCACACTTAAAACTCATGGAGCTAGTCCGCAATTACCAAGATCGGGCCTCTGCGTAGCCCCCTTCCCTACCCTACGCCCTACCCTACCCTTAAATTGCACTTTAACGAGCGCTTCAAAGGTAACGGGAGTCAGCACTTTTTTCTCTTGGACCATGCCAATTACACATGTAAATCTATATGAATTAGACTTTGGAGCTCGTAGTTTCAGTTAAAGGAACTGAATGATTGAATTGTGGAGAATCTAACCGATCTAATGATGTGTAGCATGTCCATTCAGACATATTGATCATAAGTTTAAACATTAATATTTGTATGCACAATCTATTTTACGGTATGTTAGCATGTTCCCTACTAGCTAGCATGTTACTGGTTAGACACTACATCACCAAGCTACCAGCACCACCTGTTTCACATGGACATGTAGATAAAGTTCGCTGTGTTGCTTTCTGGTCTTTGTGTCAAAGCACATAGGGCACAAGCAACGCTAAACACTAATGCTTCATACTAACAGATAAAACACTATAATGAGGAAAGTGTGGAAAGACATTATGATGCACTACTGGTACGTCAAGTTACTGTAAGCTCCATGCTAACACATTAGCATACATTGTAGTGTTTGACTCAGACGTTAGCAATGAGGTTAAACTAATAAGAAAATGAAACCAAGATTTTACATGTTTGTGGTTTGTAAGAGTCTCTGGAGGGCTGTGAGGGATTTGTTAACATTCAGACGTCATTACTGAGAGTGTGTGTGAACAGCTTAACAAGCTCACAGTCGCTGTTCAGAGCCTTTTATGGACCAACAGAATGAAACACTGCTCGCCTCCGGGAGGACACACACACACACACACACACACACACACACACGGCTGTGATCCATCTAAAATCTTGGACTCCACTGCAGAGGAAGTGGGATACTCCTTTAGGGACCATTATCTAACACTTAAAATATAGGAGCTAAAAATACACAGAAACACAAATGTGCACAGACAAAAACCTCAACTCATTCATGCTGCAGACGCTGCATGCAAACACACACACACAACTTGGAGACAGATCCGACAGTCCTAACATGGCCTCTGCTGTTTCAGGTTGTACGTTAGTTTGACGTCCGTAGCTCATACGGTACGCACCGTACAGACAGAGGAAGCAGCCAGGGTTCATGTGATCAAACTGCAGCTTTTCTGGAACCTCGACATGCGGTGATCGTGGGAAAAAGGACAGTACATGAGTCAACAAATGCTGGTGTGTATTACCGTCAAGACTTTTTCCTATACGGCACAAACTCAAACTTTTTCTGTCAGATTCTAATTCTCACTAAAACAACTTGCATCAAGACTGTATCATTAATGTATGCTGGGCAGCTAAGTCCTTCACTCTAACAATGAAAAAGTTGAGAAAACTGTTAACTTCCATTATGCTGAGGCCACAGAAAAGTTTAAATTTGTTGCTGCAACTTTTTGTCCCTGTATATAAATTAGCTTTTGAAAACGGTTGAATTTAGATCATTTCAGACCTTACATGACTCATACTGCACACACACCCACTGCATTTAAGCCTTTCCAGAACCTTTATGCACACACATTTTGGTGAGCTTCAATGTGTGTGACCACACTGCTATAGTAATGCACACACCCACACACAAACACACACGCAGCAGTAATCTAAAACCACCCTGAACTAAGGCAAGGAAAACACACAGCGGCAGTAAAGGAGGTGCTGCAGAGTCACCATGGACCAACCAATCACTGTAAAGACACTGTAAGCTACCAGGTACTTTCTAAGTCTCTATGTGAATATTACCATACAGGAGCTTTATAACAAACATGTTTGATATGTTTACTGTGCTCTCTGGTGGATAAACTGTGCAATGCACACTGAATGACTTCAAACTTATGTCTGAAATTTTTTTATTGGCCCACATATACACATGCTACACTACATACTATATGTCAGTCTCCGGTCCAGTGCTTCTGACGAGCACTGGACCGGAGCTTTAACTCGTGTTGAAAAAAAAAAACACTAACCACTTCTACAGGTATTTTCTAAATAGTCTTTTTTGGGACAAAAGTCCCTTTTTTTGTTTGTTTCCAAGGACAGTGTGTCCTAAACCTGGAGAGCTTCTGCCAGAACGAAGATAACCTTTGGATTTGTCCAACTAATCCTTCACAGACAGTTTGGAGAGCAGCCCCCCACAACCCTCTCAACATACATATGACATGTGATTATTATATTAATACAGACTAATGAGCTTTACAGGCATTTGAAAATGTATTTGTTATCTTTGGACAGAGCCAGGCTAGCTGCTTCCAGCCTTTATGCTAAGCTAAGCAAACTGTCTCCTAGCTGTTCCGTCATATTCACGGGACAGACAGAGTGGTGTCAATCTTCTCATCAAATTCTCAACAGGAAAGCCAGTATGCATATTTCCCAAAAAGTCAAATTATTCCTGGCTGCTGGAGCTGGTTATCAAAGAAAACAGAGACAAACTTTCTAGCTTTGAAGATAAAGCCAACCCTTGGTGCAGAAGTTTGAAAGAGAGACTGTGTGGAGACACCTGAGCCCAGGTGTGTGGGTGTAATCTGACTCTGCAGCCTCGGAAGCTGGGAAGTTTGAAGAGGCGGGACCTACCGCGGCTGTGCATGCCTCCATCTTCGTGGCTACGAGGTGTATCTCTATGGAGGGGCGAGGCCTGTGAGAGGAGGGAGGGGTCGAGACAGGAAAGAGGGGGCGAGCAGGGCAGCGAGGGCGGGGCTACAACCAGGAGGTGGGAGTGGTCAGAGACGCAGGAAGAGGGCGTGGCGTGTGTAGTGCAGGAAGAGGGGGCACCATGGTGAATTGAGTGCAGCAAGGCAAAGTTCATTCCACGAAAAACACCCCCCCCGAAAACACCAATACCACCAGGAGAAAGGTCCGGAAAAATCAAAACAGGGAGATCAATGGGAGGCAGGCGTCGACACATGCAGGCAGATCATAATTGATGAGTTCGTGATTTTAACATCATAAGACATGCAGCAGATCAGCGAGCGGAAAAATAAAAAAGGAAAAAACAGAAAACACACATATATCAGAAGAGGAACACGTGAAAAGGAGGGACATCAAGAGATGACGACACAACACAGCACAACAACAAAATAAAGATTAGTGGCATTTCACTTTCACAGATCATCTTGACATGCTGTTAGCGTCATGTTAGCTTCATCAGCAGTTAGCAACATTTCACACACTGGTAAGTTAGCAAACAAAGGCTTGATGGTTGCTAGCTCTAAAAAAAAATTTTTTTAAAAGCATGGGACTGGAGTTTGCTGTGATTCTACAAACACAAGCCGCGACTGCAAAGCTGCATTTAACACATCTGCTGGTTCAAGTTGTGCTGAGCAGATATTCTGAACTAACTCTGGGTTAGCTTGTGCTCATCTAGTGCTGATCCAGGACGGCCATGCTCGTATTCCGGTCCTGGATCACCATCACTCGGAAGCACAGACCTTTTCGACATTCATTACGTTTGTTAGAGGAAGACCATCGAAAATGCACATACGCTGGATGATGACATCTACTGTGGTGGAGGGTAACTAAGTACATTTACTAGTACTTGTTTGAGTATTTCTACAATGTGTTATTGCTACTTTTACTCAAGTAAAAAAATCTGAGTTCTTCTTCCACCACTGTGTCAGGCAGGTGTTTTGTCCTCCCACTACAATCAAAAGCAACATTACATATCATCCTTACGTATCTTTCATTAAGAAAGCACAAAACAAATTTAATCTGCTCATTAAATGTGTGACTGTGTGTGGTGTGGCTGGTAACATGGCAAATTAGTTAAAAATCCCACGCACAAATCAATTTAGACCTGTCCATTTTTAGACCACGTCCAACCAGTGAGAAGAGCTTTGACAAAAACCAGAAATCTCTAATGTGATGCAACCAGAGCTGTTCTGACTTTGGCAAATTATATTGTGTTCAGAGGAAGAAGCTGATTAAGTAAAAATGTTTGCAGGCTCTTGACAACAACAGATGGCACAGGTTTTCATCCTCACTGAACTGCAGCACCTCTGATTGTACATGGTTTGTACTGACTTTAATGGAAAGACTTCTCTTATACAGAATCGGTTTTCTTACACCCGCCTTAAACTACACTACAATACGGTTCATTTATAATTTTTTTTAGACTTTCGACAGGTACAGCAAGGCACTGCCATGATTGGTGCTTCCAATCCAACCAGAGCTACCTACATTATACATTATGCTCATTTTACTGTGTTTTGACAATCATACTGTTAGGTAAATCCAGTGACTCAACCTGCGGGTCTGGTATCCCAGGTATCTGATCCACCCTCTAAGTCCAGATTCAACTCACCCGAACGGGGCTTCAGTCCAAACACTGGGCTGGTGAAGGATGGAGGTCTGCTGGCTGGAGATCTGTCATCTCGCTGCAGCAACAGAAACAGAAACAATGCGGTTTAGTAGTCAGTTTCATTAACAATCAGTGAAAAGTATAATTCACTGAACAGATGCTGGATGTTCTCTGTCATGTGGGAGATGTTGGCAAAGACACACAAACATTACAAATGACTCCACAGAGAAATAAACTACATAGAAACACAAACGCTCCTGCGATGAAGCTGTTTTAATGGGGAGGTAAGTGACCTAAAGTTTACTTTGGCTCAAAGACAGCACTCGATCCTCCCTCCTCTGTCTTTAACCATCACTCAACTTATATAACCAGCCGAGACAGAAAGAGACTCGACTGTCAGCCGACTGTGAGCACTCTCTAAGAGAGTCGAGACCCCTTTGATTTAACAGAATTTAAGTGGTATAGATTTTTTGTGACAAAATCAATTTTAAAAGGATCCTGCAGGGAAAAGATCAGATAAAACCAGGAAATTTCCTCAGATAAAAGTGTGCTTTTTGAAAAGCTAAAGACATTGACTCAGACAGCTGATTTCCTCGGGGCCCTTAAGGCACAGGGAGGTAGGAGATCGCTCCCTAACTGAGCAGTGCCAGACCTGATGATGACTCTTTCTTATCCCTGCAAAATGCCACAAACTCTTTAAATTAATCAGACGGTCGATTGTGGAGAGTAGGTTTTTTGTTCTGATTATCAGTTTGAGCTTGTCTAGCATTTCTGATTGCTCCTGGAAAATGTCACGATGGAAATGTCATTTAGACAATTTCCACGGAACTATCTGTTTGGGGTTGGCCTTCCTTTGTTTGACAACAGTTAAACTGAGTTTGGTAATTAGGTGATTTGCCATATCTTGACGGAAGGTAGAATAGGTGTCATGAAATCTGCAGCAACCTCAGGTTTCATTTTTTCAGTGCTGACAGGCTGTAACCAAAAACAATGCACAAAAAAAGATCAGACAAAGACATATCGACAACGGAGGATCTATTAACAGCAAGTCCATGTGTTATCAGCACATCTAAGGTGTGGCCATGGCTACGGGTGGGTCAATGCAGAAAACTGAAGAATGAAGAAACTGTTTAATGCTCAAATTTTTCACATAATTCAGAATTGAAGATTTCTTTACAATAGTGTTAAAATCTTGCCTTGATCTCGTGAACCCAATATCATGTCTCATCTCGTGAGCTAAGTGTCTTGTCACTCCCCTACCGTGGATAATAGACAAGAATTGTGTAAAGTCTGTGAAGAACAGTGGGCACAGCTTGGAGAGCCTGTATAAGGTTACTGCCTGCCCAGGAGGCTGACATCCGAGTATAATGGCATGATGCTCAAACAAAGACCCCCTAAGATACGTCCCTACCAGCAAGAACAGCTGAGAATAAAGTTTCTTCCCTTGTCTACAGGTGTGGGAGAAACTATGGTTTGGGGACAGAGGCCTCAAGAAGAGCGGCGGAGCCAGGTTTCCGTTAAAAACATACAGACTGTGTCGCATACATAAAGTCCTGAGTTTGATAGAAGCTCTGTTTTAAAGCCAGAGTAGACACACAACGTCTGGAGCAGCAAAGTGGCTATCATTTGCTGTTTATAACTTACAACACTTTATTGTAAACTCAATACCTTTGTCCCTTCCATGATCCTGTCTGAGACGTGATCTGATTTGGCTGTGGTCGGGCTGTTGACCCGTTCTTATCTGATCCTCCGAAGTTAGCATATGTAACCTTGGTGATCTAACTCGGTTAAAAGTGAGCCAGCTTTTGGTACTTTTAAACCTAAGTTAAACCCAAATTACAGCCCGCTAACACGCTAATCTTGCTTCGTTGTACAGGATGCAGTTGAAAATGCAGTTTGGCCACAAGAAAAACCTCTGCCCAACACGGTGAAAGGTCACCAAACTCCGCCTCTTCCGGCTGGCTCAAATTTGTCAGGCTATAGAGTTCTTCTGAAGCATCACTGCCCTCGACCTGTTGACAAATCCGGCAGCTCTGACAAAATGCATATTAAGATCTAATCACAGTGCAAACAGACTCGAGATAATGCAAACGCTTTGCACTAGTCAGGTGGAAATGCAGTGGCCGGTGCTCTGATGTCATTACCCAGACAAAGAATCCAGATACAGATCACAGGTTGGGGGGAGGTCAGACTGACAGGGAAGATAGCAGAATAGTTTCTTTGACTTCAAGGCCAGCCTGTCATCCAAAACACTCTGAGGTCTAACAGCCCATTTGTCCTCATTGATGCTTTGTTTCTTTAAATCTCAGCCAGTTCAGATCCTCCACCAAGTTTGTGTGTTGCTACTATTTGTGTGGATTTGTGAGTTTTTTCCTGATAGTCTGATACACACTTTCTCTGTGTGTTCATTATTTTACTTCAGAGCATTGTCAGACCAGTTTGGTGAAACAAAGCAGTCTTGTTCTCCTCGTTCTCTCTTCAATCTGTGAAACACTGAAGTCTCCAGTTTGAGGGCAGCGAGCTATGGCGTTGGTTTGGTTTAAAAAGGTTTATGAGCTTTGTCTCCAAACTTTACATGAGAAGACTGATATCTGTCTCATGTCAGAGCCGTTTAGTACAGAGCTAGAGTCAGGGCTAGGGTTAGGTATCCAGACCCGGTTCAAAGTTGGAATGGTTACCAAATTTCCAAGAACCTTGGATTCATTAAGACCTGTGCATTTGGATTCTGCTTATCAGTTCCTAACTTCCTGCATATTTCAGCTCCTGACTGACCTGCAGTGAGCATTTTACAGTCCATAAAAGTGTCTCTTATCTGCCAGTAGCTGCTCCGCCGCCCTAACGTCACCTCATTTGTTATGCAGTACATCAACAAAGCATGAAGAAGAGAGTCCTTCTGTTTCCAGTCCTGGACCATGGCGGACCGCAGTAAAATGCAACACCTGCAGTAAGGAGGTTTGGTGCGAGGGAGGAAGCGGCTCCAACATGACGAAGCATTTACCTCAACACGGCGTGAATCTGAAGGAACGCACCGTGTTCGATGTGCCGCTCTCTCCCAGCTACAACGACGCCCCGCATACAGCTAACGCTAACAGTAGCAACGTCTCAGGTACAAAACACAGGTGAGCTGACGTTCACCTTTTATACTGAAGGGAAACCAATGATGTCTACAAAGGATTCAATATATATTTTTCTTAGAGACCAGTCCTCAGAGTACTCCAGTACAGAGACTCCTTTCACTTTAGCCATGAAGGGGAAGATGAATAAGGAGGAAGAGGATGAAGGTCACCGAGCGCTGACAAGATCTGTGGTGAAGGAACCAGAACCGAGATTCAATAAGAACCGGGTTCCATAAGTACAATCAGAATCGATACATCTGAAACAATACCCAACCCTAACTCAGTGTCCTCACAAGTGTAACTAAGAGGGTGTGTGCTTCAGTCCCAGCTGTCATTACGCTCAGGTGTGGCGGGAACACTGAGCGGATAGACCCTCCTCTAACACCAACACATTCCTGGGAATCCACAGCTTCCTCTGTGTGTGTGTGTGTGTAAATTAAATGGAAGGAAGAGCAGTGAGGAAGTGAGGGTGGTAAACTCTGGGCGGTGTATCAAGCCTCAGGGATACATGATGAATCTACCAACACACAGTGACAGCATGCTCTGTTCACTTCATCTCCTGCCTTCCTTCTGTTCCACTGCCGCGCTGTGGCGGATGTCCATCGCAAACATGCCATCTTCTGGGTTAACCTTCCTTTACGATGGCACTCTGGATACTGCACCTGATGTTCTGCTCCTGAAAACCCAAACTAAACCTGTCCGTTTGTCCTCTCACTCACCAACAAACATGCAGAAGAAGAAGAAAATAGTGGAAAGAAGCAGCAGAGTGAGTTCATTTAGCAATTAATCAGCATCGTAAAAGTCACACAATAACAGACACTAACCGATCTAGGCAGCGGTAGCATTTATTTTCAATACTCAGGATAGCCAGCCCTGAGCAGGGTTATACTTTCCTGGCTAGCGTTTTGTTTAAAACACATCAGAAAAGAGTTAAAAGCCCAAGGCGACGTCACCAAATGTCTTGTTTTGTCCAAATTTAGTTGGCAATAATCTAAAACAGACATTTTCTGTCAATCAACTAATCACTACCTGCATAAACTGAAACTGCATCACAAGATAACTGAAGGAAAGGAGCTGTCCCGTCCACGTTGACTGACTGAAGAGTTTATTATCGTACATTTCACATATAAAACTAACAGAAGCTCAGAAAGAAGAGTGGGAGGATGCAAAATAAAATTTAGAAGCAGATTCTAGTCTTAAATTCACTGCAGGTCTATTTTTATCTGGATGTGTGTGACTGAGAGGAGACGGAGGGTCAGTCAGACACGAAAAAATCCTGCGGATGGTTATTTTGTGAATCACAAAACACGTAATCTTATGTAGTCTCTTTGCGTGGTTCAAACACACACAGGATGTTGTTTCTGTCATTATGACTCACACACACACACACACACACACACACACATTATAGTGTGTGTGTGTGAGTCCACTGAAAAACTACCCAACACTGCAGTAAATGCGTATTGTCTGGAGCTGGGAACGTGGTTGAAAGCCAGCTGCTACTGGACGGACACACAAACACACACAGTTTATATCTGGATTGTAGGACTGATCAGAGTACAGTAAAGTCAGCCAGGGTGTTTCTGCATCATTCTTTCATCTCCAGTAGAAGAAGAACAGAAAGTGAAACAGCCTGCAGCCAAGAACAAAACTGATGAAACACACACACACTTATATACAACCAGTGGTCAATCAGCAGAAAATCGACTGGCACCCATATTATTCATAACATTCTCTAATTCCACCTTCTAATCTGTGAGGATATTACCAACTAAATATCCTCGGATCAATATGTTTTGGTCGAACAAAACAAGGAAACTTTCATGGGCATGTTTTTATTCTTTTCAGAGAGTTTACACACCAAACTATGAATCCATTAATTGAGAAAACAGTCCGCTGATGGGAGTAATAGTTGCAGCTCTATAATCAATTCAAACTTCCCACATATCAATATTTGTTGGTTTCTTTAGACTTCAATGATGTTAAACTTAATATCTTTGGGTTCACAGAAAAAACTAGACAGTTGAATATGTCCACTAAATCGATTAATTGACAAAATCTATACTAAAAATAATAAGTAGTTGCAGCCAACAGACTGAATGAGCAGTGTTCAGAGCAGACTGCCCGGCCGGTTTGGTTTGGAAATCACCTTCCTGTCCTCCTGGATTCAGGTGACATCCACCATCTTTAAAAAAAAAAAATCCCCCACAACTCCAATGTCTTTCCTCTGAGATCATAATGATTAGGCCTATTACTACCTGTTACTATGTTTAGATCTGCAATTCAAGATTGATTATATACTTGATAAAATGACAAAACAGCTCTGAAACCCAGAGCAAAATTGCGACACAAACGTCCACAGAGCTCTCATTTCAGGCTTGTGCAGACTACACGACTTGCCGTCTTGTGACGGGAGTCTTGAAGTTGTTGTGGCGTTCACACTACGTGACTGATTGTGGGGGGTCACACACACTACGGGAGCTGACAACAACTCTGTCGCCTGACGCTGGTCTCCAAACCGCGTTTTGTCAAGCAGAGGTGAAATGTGAAACGGGAAATGACGTGAACCTGCACACAAAACAGCTGTTGTTTGTTATTATAAAGCTAGCTATTATAAAGACAAAGAATATGAGTGAAAGAATGGATTAGCACACATTAGTTTTTTGGCACTAATAAAATAGCTTTTTCAGTCCACTAGAAAAAGAGTTTTGCTTTGGGGACACAATTGGATGTTGGGAAAAAGATAAACATTTTAAAATCGCAATAATATCGTATCGTGACATAAGTATCGTGATAATATCGTATTGTGACATAAGTATCGTGATAATATCGTATCGTGACATAAGTATCGTGATAATATCGTATCGTGACATAAGTATCGTGATAATATCGTATCGTGACATAT
>NC_060156.1:27498028-27538370 GCF_021292245.1 Micropterus dolomieu | reverse complement strand
CGTAATCTTATGTAGTCTCTTTGCGTGGTTCAAACACACACAGGATGTTGTTTCTGTCATTATGACTCACACACACACACACACACACACACACACATTATAGTGTGTGTGTGTGAGTCCACTGAAAAACTACCCAACACTGCAGTAAATGCGTATTGTCTGGAGCTGGGAACGTGGTTGAAAGCCAGCTGCTACTGGACGGACACACAAACACACACAGTTTATATCTGGATTGTAGGACTGATCAGAGTACAGTAAAGTCAGCCAGGGTGTTTCTGCATCATTCTTTCATCTCCAGTAGAAGAAGAACAGAAAGTGAAACAGCCTGCAGCCAAGAACAAAACTGATGAAACACACACACACTTATATACAACCAGTGGTCAATCAGCAGAAAATCGACTGGCACCCATATTATTCATAACATTCTCTAATTCCACCTTCTAATCTGTGAGGATATTACCAACTAAATATCCTCGGATCAATATGTTTTGGTCGAACAAAACAAGGAAACTTTCATGGGCATGTTTTTATTCTTTTCAGAGAGTTTACACACCAAACTATGAATCCATTAATTGAGAAAACAGTCCGCTGATGGGAGTAATAGTTGCAGCTCTATAATCAATTCAAACTTCCCACATATCAATATTTGTTGGTTTCTTTAGACTTCAATGATGTTAAACTTAATATCTTTGGGTTCACAGAAAAAACTAGACAGTTGAATATGTCCACTAAATCGATTAATTGACAAAATCTATACTAAAAATAATAAGTAGTTGCAGCCAACAGACTGAATGAGCAGTGTTCAGAGCAGACTGCCCGGCCGGTTTGGTTTGGAAATCACCTTCCTGTCCTCCTGGATTCAGGTGACATCCACCATCTTTAAAAAAAAAAAATCCCCCACAACTCCAATGTCTTTCCTCTGAGATCATAATGATTAGGCCTATTACTACCTGTTACTATGTTTAGATCTGCAATTCAAGATTGATTATATACTTGATAAAATGACAAAACAGCTCTGAAACCCAGAGCAAAATTGCGACACAAACGTCCACAGAGCTCTCATTTCAGGCTTGTGCAGACTACACGACTTGCCGTCTTGTGACGGGAGTCTTGAAGTTGTTGTGGCGTTCACACTACGTGACTGATTGTGGGGGGTCACACACACTACGGGAGCTGACAACAACTCTGTCGCCTGACGCTGGTCTCCAAACCGCGTTTTGTCAAGCAGAGGTGAAATGTGAAACGGGAAATGACGTGAACCTGCACACAAAACAGCTGTTGTTTGTTATTATAAAGCTAGCTATTATAAAGACAAAGAATATGAGTGAAAGAATGGATTAGCACACATTAGTTTTTTGGCACTAATAAAATAGCTTTTTCAGTCCACTAGAAAAAGAGTTTTGCTTTGGGGACACAATTGGATGTTGGGAAAAAGATAAACATTTTAAAATCGCAATAATATCGTATCGTGACATAAGTATCGTGATAATATCGTATTGTGACATAAGTATCGTGATAATATCGTATCGTGACATAAGTATCGTGATAATATCGTATCGTGACATAAGTATCGTGATAATATCGTATCGTGACATAAGTATCGTGATAATATCGTATCGTGATAATATCGTATCGTGATAATATCGTATCGTGATAATATCGTATCGTGATAATATCGTATCGTGATAATATCGTATCGTGACATAAGTATCGTGATAATATCGTATCGTGACATAAGTATCGTGATAATATCGTATCGTGGGGTCTCTGGTGATTCCCACCCCTAACGGTCGCCGAGCTCTCCGACCGGCAAATCGGGCTCAAAATCATGTAATGTGAATTAGGCTTATGTGATGGCCGCGCCTGGGAGGGGAAGGGGGAGGGGGGTAGAGGTGTATAAAGTATATCTAATAGGTTATTTCATCATTTTAATTGTAGAATAATTGTACGGTCACTGTCGCTCCGTACTTATCTGTCCGCATCTTGTAACGTAATACCAGCTAACAATTCTCTCTGTGTTTCTCAACAAAATGCTAAAATGGGTCGCCAAATATACTTTGGCAGCTGTTAGGGCGTATTCACACTAGGCACACTTGCCTTGTTTTGTGCCCGAGCACGATTGTCCCCCCTTTCCACTCCCACGCTGGACCAAACTCACTTTGCTCACTTTCGAACCCCCCCCCCAAAAAAAACAAAACGCCATCTCTCGCACAGCACAGCAGAGTCCATGTACGAGTTCCGTGCTCAGGCACTGTTAGCATCCACTGTGTCCGAGCCCACATCTTCAAGTGGGCCCGTGCACAGTACAGAGCGATCACACTGGTCAAACGAACTGGACTTTTGGGCTTAAACGTGCTCGGGCATGGTACGGATCGCCTACTGTGAGTACGCCCTTAATGTCCCTGGGCAGTAGTGTACCAGGGTGGCCCGCCCAATTAAAATACATGTAGGAAACACTGTATTTAAAGTTAGGGTGAGCTGTAGGCCAATATTTTGTAAATGTTACACTGTGTACTTATTTTATTGTCTTCCAACTGTGTGTGTCACATGACTATTTTGGTCTATTCATGATTAAGTGATCATGCCTGTAAGTTAGACTAGTTTAATTAACCAAAGATGGATGATGATAATAATAATAATAATAATAATAATAATAATAATAATAATAATAATAATGATAATTAAAAAACAGGAAAATAAACCTAGTTATGAACCAAACTCTGGCTCAAAAATTTAGGTCTGAACCGAACTGTGGATTTGGAGAATCATTACACCCCTAATAATGAATCAATAATGTAGACGATCACATTTACATGAAGAAATAAAACTTTCACAGCAGCTCAAACTAAAAAACTATTCCTCAGAACTACACCAACTGTTTACCTTTAAATCCTCAACAGGTCGGCAGTTATAGGACAACACACACACACACACACACACACAAACACAAGTGATACCACCATATGAGCTGACTGAAAGCAGACTGGCTGGTTGGTTTGGTCTAGAAATCACCTTCTTTCACCTTTCTGCTCCTGGTCACAGCTGATAACTTTAAATAATTCCCCACAACGACATGAATAACTTGACTCTTCTTATCAAATCTCAGTTCTGGTTCCTTCACCACAGATCTTGTCAGCGTTTGGTGACCTTCATCCTCTTCCTCCTTGCACATCTTCCCCTTCATGGCTAAAGTAAAAGGAGTCTCTGTAGTAGAGGTTGTACTAGATTTATTCTTCCCTCCTCTGTGTCTCTGTTTGGGGAAGTAACCTCTTTAAATGTGCATGTGGCACCTTTTCAGCTCAATGAGAAATGAATTCATTTTAATTCAGTTAGAAACTCCTGCACTTTCATAGCTCCTGCGTTTCAGCAGCTTTTCTGTTTATGTTCAAATCTTTCTGCATATTCAGAATCTCTCCCACAGATCTGTGTTCTGACAAAAAAGTCACATTACGAGACTAACGTCATTATTCAATAGGAGCTTATAATATTTTTACTACCTGCCATATACTCTGCTGTGCATTATGTTATTGCTCCGCTGGTGGTTTCCCTTTCAGACTGACACAGTTTGGGACTGTATGTTAGGATGTGAAACCAAAACTAACCAACAAAACTTGTGGTCAGGCAGAAATCTCACCACAAATCCACACATATCAACTTCAGCAGCTCTGATAAAGTGCAGCTCACAGTCCCAAACAGAGCAAGTCAGCGCTTTAGTTTTGAAATGTTTAAATTGTAGAAAACTCTACCAGCTACGTTGCTTCTCGGTCACAAGCTGGCTGCGACTCAAAGCGCGAGAGGGGGGTCACTTGATTACTATCACAGCTTACGCCGGTGTCACGTCAGCTGGGCGGAGTTGACACACTCCACAAGTCAATGTCAGTTCAGTTTGTCATTTGTCAAGTGAGAGTGATAAATAAACACACATATGATCCCTTTTGTCCCGGAGAATATTTCTGTTAGTCCCAAATAGTGGTCGACCAATAAATCGGTCTGGCCGATTACTGGCGCCGATATTCAGCATGTTTCCAATAATCTGCATCGGTCATTTTAAAATCAGATAGCTGATAAAATTATTTAAGAAAAAATTTTGCTCCTTTGGCTCTGATGCAGCCGCCTCTCTGTCTGCTGGAGCCCACAGAGTGGTGAGACAGTACTAGCTGATTGGTTACAAGTTACAAGAGTAATAGCCTATCGACACTGACTACTGTGCAGAAGTAACCAATAGAACGAGCGAGCCATCAGGCTGCAGCCCCTCTCTTCCTCTTGCCGCATGCGCACACAGTGGAGCAAAGTGAGCGGAGCTGATCAGTGTAGATTACACCAGTTAACCATACCTACGCTTGTTACTGTAAGTAAGTGCAGCAAAACCGGCAGTACTAGTAAAAGGCTGATACTGCATCAGTACAACAAGCAGGAACGTGCACCAAGCGATATTTTAATCTGCTGTGTCTCATCCACCGCAGCTGTGTTTTGGTTTTACACAAGCACATGTGCTAGCTCGGTAATAGCTGTCTCTGTCTCAAGCCTGTTTAGCTGAGAGGCTACGTACCTTAAAATTTAGCAGATCCTTGTAAACTCAGCTGCTTGAGAGAAACCAGCTCCTCTCTACAGCAGCAGAGGGAAGAGGAGGACTGCTACAGACTGCTGTCTTCAATCTAAACTTAACTCAGTATTTTGGTGTCAGGAATATAGTTTATTTAACATGTTCCATTTGTTTCCAGTGAGATACTGATTTTATCAAGTGACTTTGCTGCTGTGAACTTTACTTTTGTTGCTGTTCTGAAACAGTTAATTATAATAAAATATTAAATTTGATTACTGTTCTGAATTTATCCTTTTTTAAATAACATTTTTAAAGGCAATTATTTAGTATTGAAAAACCAATAAGAGTATAGATAAAGAATAGAACCAATAAATAGTATCAATAAAATCCTACCAATATAAAATAAACATATCGGTGAATCCCTTGTCCCACACACATTTTTTATCGTCCCCGGGATGAAGTTGGTCTCGAGCCCTGTACCTCACCCTAATCAAGAATGTCCTCCAGCAGAGACGCTCTGAAAACCTCCTCCGTTATTAAATATCACATCTCTTTGGTGTGGCCGTTGAGCAGCTCTACAAAACACTCGCCTTCACGTGTGGTCAGACATCACGTCCTACAGATGAGCTCTTCTCCAGCATAACCTGACCCTTAGTCACAGGAAGGTTTAAGGAAACTAGCTGCAGCTTGTGTTTCATTACAAGTTGAGGCTTGTGTGACCGCTGATATGAACCGAGGCTGAACCACAGATTTTATAGGTACGTGTGCGTGCATGTGCTGCGCCTGATAACCTGCTCCTGAGTGCAGTTCAACAGATTTTTGTAAAGCGTGTGTGTGTGTGTGTGTGTGTGTGTGTGCGCGCTCATCTATCACACTGACTCACTCTGTTCTTTCTCGTCTCATTTAATTTCACGGCGGTTGATCACAGTCGTTGGTGATAAACTGTTTACTACCATCAGAGCAGCGTGTTCATTATCTGATAAATAAAGTCACTCCTTGCAGCTTTTTAATGCAGGGCTCCAGACTAACTTTTGCACTGGTTGCACTGCTGCGCCTACGTTTTTCATTTAGCTGCACTGCCATAAAATTCAGGTGCATCAAAATTTCTCACAGCAACTTTAGCGCCATAACAGTATATTCTAACCTTCTGTCGTTTCCCAAATATATTGATAGTTATGTAAATTATTATAAACAGGAACACTTGCAGATAAATGTTGCATTATTGTAAAACAAATCTTGTCTTGGTAGCATCCCATTTCCTCCAAGCTCCCAGGAAGTGCTCCGTGCTTTGAAGCTAGTTTCATTAGCGGCCAAAGAAGCAGCTGTAAAACGGTGGATACTTTCTTCTGAGCGACACAACGGCATGATGATCTTAATTTGATCCATTTGGTTGATAACATTTGGAAAGTCAAGAAGAGACGCATGATTATTATCTTACCCCCATTCAAGTTAAGCCTTAAGCATTTCACGTGTGTTTTCTAGACAATCTGTGGTTTGGAGACCAGCGTCGGGTGACAGAGCCGCTGTCAGCTCCTGTCGTGCGTGACCCCCTATCACCAATCAGTCACGTAGTGTGAACGCCAAAACAAATTCAGACTCCCATTACAACACGGCATGTTATGTACTGCGAACAGCGGTCAAT
The DNA here is from genome assembly GCF_021292245.1 of Micropterus dolomieu. NCBI lineage: Eukaryota > Metazoa > Chordata > Actinopteri > Centrarchiformes > Centrarchidae > Micropterus > Micropterus dolomieu. The sequence goes on along the minus strand of NC_060156.1, from coordinate 27,532,185 downwards.
CTGCCAAAGCTGAAAGTCGTGTGGTCTGCACAAGCCTTTAGCAGAGGCTAAACAGGAAGTTAGCTGGCTTACTGGCAGAAGTCAACAAAGCGCAACATGGAAGCCCAACCCCCAACTAGAGTTTTGGTGGTGTAATTGCAGAGCGACGCAGACACCAACACACAAGTATAAATACAAGAGTACGTGTGTCACCAACGACCCATAGACGTAGGCGTCGAGTCGCAGCAGGAGTATCAATCCAGCGTCCCTTCTTTGCTTTTGATTGGCTCTAACCCTTTTCCTTCAGTGAGTTTTGGGTAGCCGACAAAAAATTGTCCTGCAAAATGATCAAGAAAACATTTTGGTTGCACTCTGGAGCCCTGTAATATATGATGAGTTGTTTAAGTCTCCCTGGCAGTGAACAATAAAACGGAGACACCTGAAGCTGCAGTCTGTGGGTCAGATTAATGAAGCCTCGTCGCCTGCAGAGCTGCACAATCACACATTGCTGCATGTGTTTATTAAACACTGATCTTTGTTCTCATCTAAAAGCTCCTGCTGCTCATTCAGACTTGGGGCCTCATTTATAAAAATGTTCTTAGATTTAAACTTAATAATTTCCAACGGTGTGCTTACGTGCGATTCATAAAAGATACTGAGCATGAAAAACCATGCTTATGCAGGTTTAAACAAGATCTATAAACTTCAAATTAACTTGCCAGCACAAATGAGGGTTAGGTCAGGAACAGCCATGGACCAAAAGAGAAAAGCAAACTTTGTGGAAGACGAGATCACAGAGATGGTGGAGAAGACTGACGCCAGGCAACACAAATTATTCGGTGGGTAAAATAGTAGTTGACAGACATAGCCAAACACACAGCTTTGAAGGGATAACTCCTGTAACATTGTTTATAAAGCTAATGCAAAGTTCACATAACATGACCGACAGGAAAATCTCTTCCGTCAAGTCTACACTTTGCTTAGAGATAAGATAATTTCCAGTAAATGTAAGGTTTTATAAATAACACGATACCCAAAGCCCAGGTGTCGGTATCAGGACTGAAAAAGTCAGATCGGTGCATCTCTAGTTAAAAGCTCATTCGGGGTCTTTACGGGTTCTGTTATTGAAGAGACTTTAAGTAGTCTAAGTATTTAGGATCACCCCTAAAAGTTCTGATTTGATCTTCTGTAATTAAATGATGTTCAGCACCATAACTGTTAAACAGAAACAAATCTTCTCTCCAAACACCAACTGACATGAGCCAAAAGCACAATAATCCCCAAACAAGGGACAGAAATGTTTAAAGATGAAACCTCAACGATCAGCAGGTTGAATCCAAACCCAGTGACCCAGATCCAGTCTGTAATGCTGTTAACCTGAACCACACGGCCTCCACACCGTCTGACTTCATGTTGTGTGTGTGTTTCTGTAAATCTGACCCACGGTGGTTATGCAAGCCACGTTTCTTTTTTTGGTGTACATAAACAAAGTGAAGCACGGCTACGTAACGTCACCGAGCCTTTTCAAGCCCAGCTGATGCTGCTGTGAAGACAACGGATAAGGAGATGGTTTCGGTTTTACAAGGGCGAGGTTTGGGGAACAGAATAATGGAGGTGAATGGAACTTAGTTTGTACTGGAAAAACATCCAGCTGCATCTTTCTTCCTGTTACAGTGTGAAGGAACAGCCCTCATGAAAACAGACAAGATCTCAAAACCTCAGCATGGATAGATCCTACTACAGAGAGTCTAAGACCCTCTCCTTCAGGTGGACCACCATGACCTTATTTCTGGAAAAACTGGATTAAACACATCAGCTGAGATACATCTGTGCGTGGAACTTAGCTAAGGTAGCTAGCTAGTAGCACGCAAGCAATAAACGTTAGCCAGCACAGAGTGTATAAAAGAAGTGGACATAGTCACTGTGACGTCACCCATTGGTTTGTGGACTGCCTTTTTGAAGTCTTGAGTTTGGCAGTTTGGCTGCAACTATGCATCGGACATGACCATATTTGGACGAAAGGTGGTGTTAGCTAGTTTGATTAGCTAGGTGCATCTGTAATTCACGTTTTAACCAGGATGCTAATTTTGGCTAGCAAAAAAAAAGAAAGAAAAAAAAAAAAAAAAAAAAGAGAGAACAGGAAACAATATTTACTTAGCAGAAAAAAAATTAACAGCCAACTCCTATTAAACTTTTTACAGAGAGCAGAGTCGCCTCTATCCAGATTGACAGGTCACCATGGTAGCAACTTGTCAATCACAATGTAGCCCCGACATAAAGCCTCCCCTATTTTCTGGTCTATTTTCCTCTAAATGGGACCATAATTTACTAAATGAACATCATGCTGTGTTGAAGAAGACTTGAAACTAGCGACTGAGACCATAAACTCATCAGGAAAGTCTTTACTGAGGTAATAAATCAGCTGAGAAGTAGCTTCATTTTCTCATAGACTTATATAGGCTGTGTTCGAAACGGAAGGCAGTTGCTTCGCTGCCTAGATACCATAATAGACAGCTGCCTCAGAAGGCATCACTTTCAAGTGAAGGCAGCTCTGTTTACATTGGTTTCAAACAGCCTGCTAGGGCAGCACTTACGGCAACGTGGGATGTCAGCACGCCGCCTAGCCTTAGCATAAGCTAACTAGCTATTGAAAAGCCAAACGGCTAACAGACACCTCAGAAATCATACTGAACAAACTTGGTTGGTTACAGTCACGGGCTGATATGATAGTTCAGTGTTTAGTTCTCGCTAGATTTTCAAAAATCAAAGCGAGAAAACTACTAAAAACCTTTAAAAACGTATATTTGTGTACAAATTCGGCTCGTTTATCCGCCATCATGACCAGTTTTCGAAAGCTCCGGCGGCCGCAGACGCACTGCTTTATGGGTAATAGTCGGCATTAAGTCACCATTGATGCTGCCTTCAAAACTGGCCGTTACTGGGGCAGCTTGAAGGCATCTCAGGAGACAGGAAGAGATCGTTCAAGCAGTTTCGAACCTCACTCAAGGCCTCGCTGTCCTGTTAGACACCTTCTGAGACAGCAGTTTAGCCTGTTTCCAACACAGCCTTAGAGTCACGCTTCTTTCTGCAACCAGTGGAGTCGCCCCCTGCTGGCTTTTAGAGAGAATGCAGGTTTAAGATACTTCCACGTTGGCTTCAGTCATGACAGCTGGATGCTAGCGCTGATTACCTTAGCATTGCAGCTCTAACATGTTGATGACGTGTATTGTGAAAGACGAGAGGTGTAGTTCATAGAGCGGTTTCAACACTAACTCAGACTTTCTAGACGGACAAAATTTTATCTTTCAAACTGACAAACATCAGTGTAATTCAAGGTACAGCTCAAATGTGATATTAAAAAAATAGTTGCCTCTCACAGTTGACTGTCATACATATTTATTGCGATACAAGGTCCCATGGGGTGGAAGTGGAAGGGAAGGCAGAGACTAAGTGAGTGAACTGACCCTTTAAGGTGTGACACTGATAGTGTGTGACCAGCCTGCTCTTAAGTCATTACTGATTTACAGCACATTAAATCAGCTAAAACAGGTTCTCTGTGCACATGGATGCATGTCTATCCAGGGGCTGCAGGTCACTATATAACATAACAAACCCGGTCTCTGCGTCTTTACATATATAGTCCCTGTGTGTAAAGACAAACTGCACAACACACACTGAGTCAGTCCTGGTTCATCCCGCTCTCCATGGTTTATTTACAGCTGTAAATGGATTTAAAGGAAGTGGTGGGGAATTCCACCGTAGGCCCACTGAGCAGTCAGACCCTGCAGACTGCACACTTGAGGATCTTTTCCAAGAGCGTCTCACCCAAAACCCTGTCCCCAGTGTCATGTGGTGAGTAGTCAGTGTGACCACTCAGCTGGACACTAATAATACCGGAGGAGTTCACATCCTCGGTGTGTCCAGGTGAAGCAGACCTGTCATTTAAATTAAATCCACACATACAGAGAAGCTACTCACACCCCACGGAGGTTGCGGGTTCGACTCCCGGTGTGGCCCAAGTATAAATAAGCTGTTCTGATTGTGAGAGTAACGGAAATGCCAGCACTAACTGTAAATAAAAGTACAACGGTCAGGGAGGAAAATATCCACGTTGCTGAGAATCGTTAAGTCACCGCACAGCACCGGGTCTATTTCTATAAAGCGACCCGGGGAGAGGTGTGGAAGAGCCGCCTACCTGCTTCCACCGTGTCCGTCAGGTCATGGTTGGCGGCTGTCCGGGGAAACTCCTTCAGTTTTCGGGAGCTGAGGTTGAGCACGCCGCTGGCCGCCGCCTCCTCCAGCGCCCGCTCCAAGCCCCGGTTAGGAGGCAGGTTGGCGCCGCCGATGTGAGACTGGATCGACGGGGAAGAGCAGAGCTGGGAGTGGGGAGGACGAGCCGACTCCGGCCCCAGCGTCGCCATAATATCCCCGCTTCTTCTCCGCTGTTCTCCGCGGTTATATCCGAGAAATAGAGCGCGTGGAGCTAGCTAACGTTCAGGCACACCGCGAGACATACAGGCGTGCCGTCTCGTGCCGTGCCGCGCAGCCACTTTCCTTCCAGATGGTCGCCGCCGCGTCCGCCTCCTGTCTGCGCGCTACGTCAAGCGTCAAAGATCAGACAGCGGCGCGGCATCCGGCCGTCAACTTTCAAAATAAAATAAAGCCAACAAAGTTGTTGTGTCTTTTACTTTTACTTATCTGTTTTGACAGTTTCTCCATAAATTATTATTCAAGTTGAATAAAAATCAGTGTCTCACACAATGCTGTAATGAAGAACATTTAAAAAAATTTAGAACCTGTGACAGATTTGTTTTTACATTAGCTTATTTAGGAGTTTCCATAAATACTTTCTATAGTGATAATAACGCTTTATAACTCTTACTCTATATAATAATAATATTAATAATAATTTATTATTAATAATAATCTTATTTATAGAGCACAAAAACATTTTACGAAGTGCTTTCACAAGTGCAAAAATAATAAAAAAGATAACACACAGTAAAAGCAAGAAAACACTTAAGAAATTAAAATACAGTTCCAATAAAAAAAATTGCCTAAAAAAATAAAATCAACTAAAATCAGGAAAGGCTATACTATAAAAGAGTTCACTGACTCAGCCGGCCTTATTCTAACATTTAACATTTATATATATTTATTTCTGTGTATATCAATGTTTTTTAAACCAGTTAACTTGAAAAAATGACTGATTTTAATGTCCATTCAGTTAATTTCAATGCTGCCCTGCGATGGCCTGGCGACCTGTCCTGACGATGGATGGATGGGTAATTTCAATGCTGAACTGCGTTACATATTTTATTCTGAAGAATTCTGAAGAAAACGTGCCCTCTACGTTTCCGGTTACCCTCTGCATTTCTCTGCCTTGACGCAGCTCACTCAATGCGGCTGCGCACTGTCCTGTGCAGCTGTGAGACAGCAAAGAACAGCAGAAACTCTGTAAATAGCGACACCTGCTGGTCAGAAACACCACCTGCTGCACTCCTGAAGGTGTTACCACATGTTGAATCCGAATCACACCAGAGTGTTACTGTATGTCACAGTGATAACATATGTTTCTACCATGTGGACCCCAAATCCTCGTCCTCTTGCGGGCCCATAAACCAACTAAACCTCATGCATAGCCTATTTATTGAAAACAGATTTTATCATAATAATTTTGAATGTTGTGCCTCAGATTTGTGAAGTGATCCACTGTTTTGCATAAAGTGTTTGTTGTGATCATTAAAATTTAAATTTAACTTTCACTTAGGAGCAAAAATCAGCCTTTAAACCTTAAAGAAATAATTGTTTGACATTTATCCTGATAATTATCAATATAGAATGTTTTGAACTTTTTTATCATGAGAACATTTGTGGTCGTATCGCCCAGCCCTACTTTCAGTTAAAGTGTCACAGCAGGAGTTTGCTTTGTTTGCAGAATATATTTGACATTTGAAATGATGAAGGCACTTCAAAATGTAAACCATACCTTGGTGTTTCTAAATTCTTTTTACCGATGTACTTAAGATTTTATTAAACTCTTCTCTTTTTTTTAACCTTTTTACAAAATTAACCAACACAAAAGGAAGATCTTGGGTAGATAATAAATATGAAACAAAATTTAAATCATGCTCCAAACTAAAAAGAAATGAGGTCTGAATTGGAACACTAAGCTTGTTTACTAAATATTTAGTAAATGCTGATGGAAGAAACCAAAGTGCATCTTTGGATGGAAAAAACAACACTGAATGGAAATGCTGTGCAGAAGATGAAGTGACCCATCAATCAGTTTGGAAACGTTTTAACCTCACGACTGCAGTTAACATGGCTAACCACATTTTTAAAGTGTTTGTTTTTCAACTAAATATCACAGAAAGTAAACATTTTACTGAGTCTACATTTTGCAGCAACCAAATGTTGTTGTAATTAAACCACCTGCACGCCCACAGTATGTTCCACCCACGCAGGTGATTCTTCAGGCTGATAAGAGCTCTCAGTACTGTGTGGGCAGTGTTTGAATGCCATTTCCCTCCTTCTCCTGTTAGCGGGTGGGACAAATTACACCTATTTCATTCTTATTGGTGCATAAAGTCCAGCTACAGGAAAACTCAGGGGAAGTGTTCATCTTCTGAAAATCACAAATTATGTGCCAATCCATAAAGTAGACGGTGAGAAAACTTGTGGCACTTAATGAGAAGACAGGGGATCCAACCCGTTCTCATCCGATGGCATCACATATGGACGCTTGGTCAAGACCGCTTGGCGTCCCTTTTTAAGCCCTGGTACCCTTTAGCATCGGTTTTAGACCTGTAGGACTCCAGGTCAAGTTAGCAATAACAAATATGTAACGTCAGGTAAAATAAAACTTGTGGTTAACGTTGTGAAACAGCGCAATTTGGTTTGGTTTAGGAACCAAAAGTTTGCATTGAAAAGTAGTGGGACATAAGGGCTCAGATTAGGGCTGTGATGATACACTTGGGTCACGAGAATGAGATGATGCACAAGAACAAGACGAGAAGATTTAAAAGGAAACAAAAAAACCTGGCAGGGAACAATTCATGAATATAAAAATATAATGGAATATAATGCAGTATTTAGTTACTTTTCTTGGACAATGCACATTTGTTTGCATTGCATGTTTTGTTATTCTGCAAATAAACCTTTCTCAAAGCATTTTAATTTGTCAGTTAACATTTCTTGGTGCTGTTTTTCAGAACCCTTTTAACAATTGCTTTCAAAAAGTGATGGGGACAAAATCAGCCATTTCAGAATGTGGTGAGGACATGTCCCCAGCGTCTCCAGTGTCAGTGACACCTATGCCAAAACTACTTGGTTAGATTTAGGAAAAGATCTTGGTTTAGGTTAAAATAAGTGCTTAAATTACATAACATTACGTAAAAAAAATCAATGTTAAAACGCCAGACTCCTGTTCTAGTTTCTGACCTCCTTACTCTCACTTTTCTTTTTAGCATTGAACTATGACACTAAAGGCTGATGTTGGTGGGTGATGTTGTATGACAGATACCTGAGTTTCTGTACCGACACATAAATGATGACCGTACTTTGAGAAATATAACAATGTTTCTATTTCTTTTATTGTTGTTTCTCTTATTCGACTAAAGAAGCCAAGCTTCTCGACTCTCAAAGAGCCGTATCAGAACTTAAACCTAAATAAATAAAGTAGTCTAGATGTGACAATATTTTGATTTAAATTAATAATATGGAAGATTATTAAAAAAACAGACATTTGATGGCAACTGTTGATACCATAAGGTTTTCAATACAAGGTGCCACATAAACATTGTGGTCAGACTCAGCACGGAGAAAAAGTTTGAGACCCAGACTTAGTCATGAAGGCTGTCAAATTATATTTTTCTTTTCTTTTTCAGTTTGATAACGAGCCAAAACCTTGTGAACTTTACCAGTAAAACTTATGTAGCTAAATCTAAAAAGGAATAATTCCAAACAAGCGACATGTTAAATAAAGGTTGATAATTATAAAGTAAAAGCAGTTCTGAAAGCAGAGAAGCTTCTTTGTGCAGGTACGATTTACAACCATCTGATGTCCATTTAGTGCTTGTTTGTTTGTGTGTGTGTGTGTGTGTGTGTGTGTGTGTGTGTGTGTGTGTGTGTGTGTGTGTGTGTGTGTGATAGTGGGAGAGCTCCATTTGGAAGCAGAAGCGCTGAGTCAGCTGATTACATAACAAGCTTGTGTCAGCAGATACACAGAGCTGATCTCTGATTACATTATGTTTGCCAGTTCATGTTTGCGCTTGTACACTTGTGAGGACCTCTAATGGAGATAATGCACAACACATCCCAAAGACTAACTCTAGCGTATAGACCAAACTTCACCCCCAAAACTACAACTTAACCCTCAAACAGGCCTTTGAAAAGGGGAAGACAACAAAAAACAACAACTTACTTTCCAAAGAGGTCAGCACTTTTTAACATCTGACTGGCTGCCAAACAAACTCAGGTGGTTTCAATGAAGAAGTCCGTCAGTAGTTATTAATTTCCTTCTCCCAGAGAGGGTAGGAACCTGACTGCTAGTAGTTTCACACACACCAGCAGGACACAGTAAAGGAGTGGGTTATGTTGCTGAGCATGTGGAGCTCTGCACGGGAAGGGTGGATTCCGGTAGTAACGGTGAAAACGACCGTGTTAAAGGAATTAAAGAAGGTTAAAATTTTCTGCATATCAGTTTGAATTTTCCTACAGTGAGCAGGAACCTGCCCTCTAGTGACATCAGTAAAGTAATTCCCACTACAGGTGCATCTTAAAAAATTCAAATATCGTGAAAAAGTTCATTTTTAATAATTTAATTAAAAAATTAGGACTTTAATATATTCTACATTCATTACACATAAAGTGAAATATTTTAAGTTTATTTTTATTTAAATCTCGATGATTAAAGATTAAAGTTAAAGGAAATAATAAAAGCCTCATCTCAAAACATTAGAACATTAAAGAATATGTAATAACAGAGATGTCAGCGTCTTCATCTAAGCACTCAGTACATGGTCGGGGCTCCTGCGTGAGCTGGGCTAACGAGAAAAAGAAGCGGATCGTTGCTCAGTGGTCCAAAGTCCTCTTTTCAGATGAAAGCAAATTTTCATTTGGAAATCCAGGTCCCCAGAGTCTGCAGGACGAGTGGAGAGGCACAGAATCCAAGTTAAAGTCCAGAGTGAAGTTGTCACAGTCAGTGATGATCTGGGGTGCCATGTCCTCTGCTGGTTTTGGTCCACTGTGTTTGTTCAAGTCACTGCAGCCGACCAGGAGATTTTAGGGCATTTCATGCTTCCATCTGCTGACCAGCTTTATGGAGATGCTGATTTCCTTTCCCAGCAGGACTTAGGACCTGCCTACAGGGCCAAAGCCACTAGGAACTGGTTTACTGACCATGGTATTACTGTGTTTGGTTGGCCAGCCAACTCACCTCACCTGAACCCCAGAGAGAATCTAAAGACGAAAATAAAAGACACCCCACAATACAGACGAGCTAAAGGCCACTACCAAGGAAACCTGGGCTTTCATAACACCTCAGCAGGGCCACAGGCGGATTCTCTTCATGCCACGCTGCATTGATGCAGTAATTCATGCAAAAGGAGTTCCAACCAAGGACTGAGTGCATAAATGAACCTTTTTCAGAAGGTCGACGTTCTTTATTCTAATATTCTAATATTTTTGAGATGGGCTTTTGATTTTCATGAGCCGTAAGCTGCAATCATCAAGATTCAAGAAACAAAAGGCCTGGAATATTTCACTTTATGTGTAATGAACCTAGAATATATGAATGTTTCACTTTTTAAATGAAATTACTGATAAAAATGAACTTTTCTGAGATACACCTGTGCTCCAAAAAAATCTCACACTTACTCCCAAACAGGCACATTGACAGTACAAATACATCCTGTGACGGCCCAGTGTTTGTTTGGAGTTCTTCTGTTCCAATGTGTAAAAACAAACACTCAGAGCATGTTATGTATTGTCTGATTTGTTTTTTCTGAGTTTTCTAACCTAATGAAGCGTGTTTACTGTGTTTGCATGTTTCCTCTCTTAAATCTGAGCTGCTTCTACTTTTTTTTTTCCACGAAGGTAAATTAAACCCACAGATACTTTGACTCTGAGTAAAACTTCCTCTTTCTCCCCTGCCAGCTGCCAGCTGACGTGACGGGCATCAGTCCGCTGAGCTAAGACTCTTTATGGAAAACATTTCTGCTGAAGACAGCCTCACGTCAGTGTATCTGCTCTCAGATTGAGGAAGATGCAACGTTTGCAACCTTTGAAGATGGAACTCCCGCTGTGGCTTTCCTTGCGATAACGTGCACCTACGAGAAACTCCTTCACCTTTGATCACTGCTTTGAGTTTTTTTCATGCATATTTACTCACATTATTTTTCTTTAGAGTACATTTATAACATATTTCTATTTTTATTTGATGACTTTTCTTCACTCTCTGCTCACACTTTCATCCACAGTAAGAACTAATTTATGACTCATGCAACACATTTAAATAGGGACAGATCTAAATACGTTGATTGCGCAATGTATTAAACTGCCTGTCAATAAAAATAGTTTCAGATTAAAGAGGAAATACGGTATAAACATCGTATTCCTCACTAAACTTACTTATTCGCAATTCTTTCAGGGATCTGCGTTACAACAAGAGCTTCTCTGTTCTCATGAGAGACACTGCAGACCGCTCAGCCACAGAAAGTACAAGCCACTGTTAAATACAGGAAGTGTTGATAACCAACCGCCTCCCTTCCTTTCTCTGCGACAGTTTTCGGTGGATGAAATCAGACAGTCAGTCCCCTTCGGCCTCTGATAGGTTTCCCCGCTGCTCACGTTTAGGAGTTCACATGGTGAGTCGCTTAATTTATTTATTCTGCGTTTTTATTTTAAAGATGTGTTCACTTGTTTGTGTTGTGGTCGGTGTTGCTGCATTCTCCAGTCAAATGCACTTTGCTTCTACTGAAATAGGAAACATCTTTTTACTTCAAGGCATTATCGTTCACAATCAGTGTTCACTTCTGCCCTCACACAGGAAGCTCTGTTTGGCATTTTAAGTGAAACAGCCTCTTCAAGGGGGACCAAGAAGTTTAGATCACATTTTATCTTTGAAAACAGAAAAGAACTCGGGTGGTTTTGGGGTAAAGACGGACTAAAAACCAACGCAGTTCTCAGGCCTCAATAATTAAAACTCTACTTTTAGAAAATTTAATTCTGAGAAAACGTTGCTCCAGATTTCTTTACAGCATTAAATTATTCATTGCTGTTTTTCCTTTCTTCTCTCACGACTTGAAACCGTTTTAAATTCAGGTTTTACATTTTTAAGGGATGTTTTTTTTGTCATTTCTGATTATTAAATGAAAATGAAGGGCTGAATAATAAAATGATTAAAGAGAAACTGGTTAAGGATCAGTTGGTTATAATTGGCAAAGGACAAGGCAGTCAGAGGTCGATGAGCCGGAGAGTCAGTCTTTTATATTTTGGGTTTTACTGATTTGTTTATGTTTCAGAATCCATATCTCAAAAGTGTGAAACAGATTGTTTTATGATATTTAACAGCTTAGTGAGATGACAGTGTGGAGTGGCAGAGGTCTTGGAAAACTAACCGCTGAAGTGAAAACAAGTAATGACACAAACTAAATATTTACAGTCAGGAATAGTGTTTATGCGGGAAATTTAACCACTAACAGGTTGAGGAGAAGGTTGCAAAGACAGGCTGTAGTTAGCAGGCCACAGGAGGGGTCCTCATGATTCATAAACAGGAATCACTCACATTTAGCTACCTACTGTCTGTTCCACCTTATCTGTGTATTGTTACGGTTTACGGTGTATTGTATTGTAGGTTTTGAATGAATGGTCTGTTGTTGTATGTTGTGATTTTTTTGTTGTTTATTCTGGCACCGTCTTTGCACCTCAGCGCCAGGAAACGTCATTTCATTCAGCTGTATACTTTGTGTGTGGAAGAATGACAATGGAATAGAAGAACAACATTACAGATATATACATGTGCATTATTCTGGGTCTGTGCCGTGCAGAAGTAACGCAAAGGAAGAGAATAATGTGTAAATATAAATATATAAACTGACAACATAAAAATATGCAACAACAAAGATCAACAATCAAAAACAAATATGTGCGACGTGCCACACGAGATTAAACAGTAGGTAGGTCTGTCATCTAAGAAGGTCCCTTACTTGGTGAAAATCTGAATGGATCTTTTCGTGCCTCTGTCCTCACTCAGTGACAGTTCTATATTAGGAGGTGACTCTAATCACACCCTCGATCCATCCTTATTATAACACAAAAGGAAACTTTACGTTATGGTGTCGATCTAAATGCATGCGACGTGGAGGGTAAAATCCCAGCAAGAAAAAAAAAAAAAGTTCATGTTATTAATTGACTTATAAAATACACTCACTGTTTCCACTTCATTGGACAAAAAATGTGTCTGTGAGGCTCAAAGCATTTGGCTGTATGTTCACATGCTAAAATGCTTACAATGATTGATGATTCAGTGCTTGAAGTGGGCCGGTACGCACAGGAACGCAGTCCCGGTTCTCTGGGCGCTCTCTGCCTGCTGAACTCTGCCGGCGGGGAGAGAAGAGGGAGGAGAGAAGCTCGGTGCCTCCCAAGCAGCCGTGTGCTGAATGCAGCTCGTCACTGTCACTTATCGTGAACCGACCAATCACAGCCTGGATGGGGGGGGACATTTAGAAATATTGACAGATAAGTGTCCCTTACACTGGGGACGCGGGGGACAGGTGAGAATCAGAATACCTCCATCTAGGGTTGCCAGCTTCAATACAGAAAAATAAGGGACGCCTGCCGCAGCGGGGGCCACACCCCTCGGGGCCCGGTAATGACAGGCCTGATGAGGTGCCATTGATGGTGTGTCATGACTTAAAACATGTTGTCAGGAAAGTAGTAAGATTGATACTAATAGACATTATAATAAGCTGTCTGCTATTGAAATCAGTGTGAACAGATGGACTCACTCTCTTTATCACAACTCATGGTCTGAGACTAATGGTCATATTGTCAGAGCTTGTGTGAAGTATTGGAGCCTGTTAGCCTACTTCCTTTATAAATGTTTTCTTGTCAGAAGTAGGCTACACTACTCATGCAGCACTGAGTAGCTGTTTGTCTTTCAGACTGCTGCAGTAAAACTATGAACAGGACTGCTCAAAGTTCAGAGTGATGAAGAGCTCACTCCTAATGAGCTCCACCGAGCAAGTGTTCTTGCTGTCACTTGACTGATGGACAGGATGAGACCACACAGAACACTGGCCGACAAGTTGTGACGTTTGGCTCGATACTGATCAAGTAGTCTATTTGATTTCTCCCACTCTTGTTGTCGTTGGTACTTTTTGCATCCTCTTTTGTTTCAGAGGGGACGTGGGGGGGTTTCTGGAGCTGCCGCCACCGTGGTTTCAACTCGACTCCCTGCCAAGTGACCCACCCTTATTGGACTCCGATTGGCCCTGAACCTGATGGTTTAATGGCAGCGAGTAGTAGCCAATCATGGGTAGAATAGGACAAGTCTTCACAGAATGCGGGTGGGATGATTTGCATGGGATGCTGCATTGAAGACAACTCGGAAATACGGGACAAACTGCTTTTGTTTTTTTTGTTGTTGTTGTTTGTTTTGTTTGTTTGCTACCAGAAATGTTCAATAACAAATGAAACAATGCACAATAAGAAAACATGCAGAAGAAACAAATGGGCATTGTCCAAATTGTCACCTGCCACCTTAATTTTGTTTCCCTCCATATAAATAAAGACATTTCCACCATAGATTGGAGCAGAAAATGTCTCCAGGATGCAGGAAATTAAGTGTTTAATGCTCAAAGTCTGATATATTTCAGCATCGAATATCTCTTCAAAATACAGTTAAAATATCTTCTCGTCTTGTTCTCGTGACCCAAAGGTGCGTCACACCCTTAATCTGAGCCCCTATGTGTTCACCACTTTACAACATAAAGTGAGGCAATCAGCAAACTTTTGAAATGACGTTCTGCATGAATGGATGTGATTATGACAAGTTATTACTTGAACTTGCACTGATAATGATGTTAAGCAAATATAATCTTCACCGTGTTAGTTTTGTGTGTGCATGCTAACATTTGCTAATTAGTAGTAAACAAAGTACAGCTGAGGCTGATGGGAATGTTTTTAGTTTTGCCGGTAAATAAAATTTTGACTTGATGATGGCGCTAGATGAAAAGTCAGAGGGTCAATTCATCCTGAGGGAAACATGAATATCTGAACCATATTACCACTCAAATTACCACTTTCTAGTTTACTGACCTCTCAAAGCGATTTGCAAGTCACATTCACACATTACTATCACACAAACACTGATGGAAGAGGCTACCATGCTCATCAGGAACAGAAACACATTCATAGGGCTCGAAATGCCGACTTTCTGATTAATGGACAACCCACTCCACCTCCTGAGCCACAGCCGTCCTCCAAGGCTCCTTGAGTGGCATCCTTTGAGTGAGAGCATCAGCTGCTGCAGGGCCTGTGTGAGAGTGTAGCTGCTGAACCACAGGGGCGTGTTTCTCAGTGTGACACTACATTGTGATGTGAAACCAGCTGATGTTTATCTAGCTGTGAATCTGTGAGTGTACTGGAAACTGTCGTGTTCCACAGTCAGGGAAATACCACAGACAGAACTGGTGCAAGCTGGAGTTTATGTTTGTTCAGGACCTGAGACGGGGGCGTTACAAGAAGGTTAGAACAAAGATAACAACTTTGTTCATTCACACGTCTTTAAGTTGATATAATAAATACTAAGTTCACTTCAGACTGCTGTAGTCAGAGTTACAATATCTAACAGGACAGCATGCGCAACCCCATTTTTAACCTCTGATGTTTTTAGAGGAAATTTAACTATAAGAATTGAGAGTCCAGCAGGCAGCTGTTCCCAGGTTGAGGTTAAAAACCAAAAGCAGAAGTTTATAATGAGGGCCCCTCAGCTCTCAGGATATCACACTCGTACAGTTTGTGTGATCTTTACACAGATGCTCAATTCAGCATTTCCTTCATTTTCGTGACATATATATATATATATATATATATATATATATATATATATATAGCCAAGAAACTGAAGATCTCAAACAGCGCAAACTGGCTCTAAGCAGAATAGAAAGAGGAGGAGGTCCCGTGCAAAACTGGAGATGCTGGCCCTCTTGTCAGAGTTGCAAAGGAAAGGTCTGTCTGTAATAATATAGCATAAAGGAGGGATCTTTTGTAGTTTGTGAGTGGAGAATAATATTATTTAATGGCAGATTGGAAATATTGGACATTTGTTTGAGCTCAAAAATAGATATATTTTTAAAACATATTCTGACTTGCCCAAGAGCAGATCTGGTGTGACTTCTCACGTCTTGACAAATCTGGTATTATGTGTTGCTCCACATTGGGAGTGCTGTGATGGATTTGAAAAGTGCCTAAATTTCTACAAGCGTTCAACTCCAGAGAGTATAACTAAGTCACAGTATGTGAATATCTGCCACAACTTTTTTTTCTGAAATACCTTCATAGCAGTGTCCAGAAATACGAATCTTCATACACTACCTGCCTGAGCTTGTCTCCAGCCCTCAGTGTAAACAAGGGCTGTAATCCTCAGGAGTGAGATTTACCTGAAGTTGCTGCAGCACAACTGATAAAACTCCCGGGCACAGAAAATCATTACGACAAAGTAGTTTTGTTAAAGTAACAAATTTGGTTGACAACCTATAACTGTTGGTATACGTGAAGATTACGTATTTGGGTCATTTTGTATCCTTTGAGTCAGTAAGAGCCTTCTTCGCTGCCTCAGGTGGCTGCTGTTTTCACGTCACTCAGGAAGCACTGTTGCACCATGTAGTCTAACCAAAGCTGCTGTCATTGGGAAACTTTGTGTCTCCTCTTCTGTACAGATAGGAAGCTGCAGGGGCATGTCCTCCGCTCTGCAGAGATCCAGATATGTCAGCTGGTGTGGATCTGCAGAATCTCCAACACCTGTGACTACGGTTCTGACAGCAGGAGGTAAGATCTGAAAATAGCTTTACAGAGCTTTGAAGGCTGTGCAGTTACACCGGAAACATCATGTTTCACATACCTGCCGTGTATGGGGAAACACAGATGATTCACAATAAAAGCCTTCCACCACCTCAAAAAGCAACAACTCTCCTGTTCCTGCTATAGGCTTTTAATTTGAAATATCCGGAAGCGTTAATAATCATTTGTCTGCAGGGACACCTTTCACCTTTTTTAAGGTTTGTTTCTGGTTCAAACACAAGACCAGCTGAGGAAAGAGACAGACAGTTGATGCGAATTTTAAATATTTATTGACAAAATCAATATGTGTCTCCCATCTCCTCTCCAGAAGCAGTTTCTCACCAGAACCATCAGCCGGCTGGTTCAAGATCAGTCCCACTTCTCCTTCTGTCTGCTCTGCACCACAGTGACAAAGCCCCTAACAGTCATGGTGATAAGGGTGAAAACAAAGACAGTGAGGAAGGAAGACCCGGGAACAAAGACGACCGGTCTCTTCTGCATCCAGATGACAAAAGTTTCCTCCTTCCCAGGAGCAGTCCGGTCATCTCCAGAAACCCCAGGCCCATCTCCTGGCATGGACGGGGGACCAACATGTCTGCTTGCTCAAGGTAACGACATACATGAAAGGTTAGAAAATGCCCGCTATAAAAGGTTTTTGTTATCCAAGTAACATGAAGTGAGCCATTTTTTTTGCACTTTCTGAAAAAGGTTTCAGAAAGTGCAAAAAAAATGGCAGTGAAGAAATCACCTCATGTTCTGATCTGGCGCACAGTAGGGGATTTTCAAATCTTAACCAAGTTTAAAAACGTGGGATACCAAAGACATGACGACAGAATTAACCGATTATTAACATTTAAATCTTAAGAACACGCACCAGACGGTTCAGAGTGAACTCGAGGCTGAGAAGAGGGAATCAGCAGGTTTACACATTTTATAGCGCGAGCAGATGCACGCTGGTGACGCTTCCCAGACAGCTCGCTCTCATTGGCTGCTGCAGGTTTCTGATCTGAGGCTCCCTGATTTTGAATTGGTAAGCGTGGAGCCTCGGATCCAATTGGTGACCTTAAGATCATGTGGGGAAAAGAGAATAATTCAGTTAAAGAACTGATTTTTTTTGGTTGTCTGAAGGAGATCTGTTGAGCTAAGACTAAAATACATGTCTGTTGTGGAGACTGAATGTTTTCAAATGTTCATTTTGAATTTGCGGACCTGAATGTTATGATTTGTCATGTGACCATCCTGGTTGTTGTTCTTTTGTTGTGTGAAACATTTTTTCTTCTAGCTTGGACTCCCCAGCTCCTGCTTCGGGTTCAGTCACCAGTATGGAGGATCTGGGGTTCCAACGGAGCTCCTGCCCCCACTCATCTCCGCTCCAGGAGGAAAAGAAGCCGCGCAGCATCTCTCTTTCATCACAACTGAACCGCCTCCTGAGCGCTGGGCTCCACCTTCCCTTCAGTGGACAGCAGGGATTGGCTGAGGAGCACAGAGGGCGGGGCTGTGATACCCCTCACTCATCAGGTAGAATATCTGCTGTGGCTGTAATAGTATAGAGAAACCTGTGATTTCTCAAACCTCCCCAATTTGATTCTGATTTGGATCAGTTTCATAACCAGAAAAAGTTATACCAGTTTATCCTGTGGGGAACATGAATGTCTGAATCAAATGCAATCCATCTAATACTGGATCAAAAATTAAATAAAAAAACAAAAATATCAACCTCATGTTCTCAAGAAAAAAACAGAAAGAGAAAGAAATAACATGATTATTATGATGGTCATAATGTTATGGTGTATCTCATGTGCTCATTCCAACCCAAACCGTGATCTTTACCTAAATCTATCATCAGTTAGTTTCAGTTCCTCAACCTAACCAAGCTGCGACCGTTTCACAAAGTTAATCACATCTTAAGAAGGTGTTTTATACAGATGGATTTGATTCATTGTTGATATCGCTGTCAAATGAAGCTGCACTCATTTTTCGTGTGTGTGTGTTTTATCAGGCCTCTCAACCCCAACACAACACAGTAAAGAGAGAAGGTGCAGTGGTATCCCAGAATTCTCTGCAGATATCTTTAAGACCAGTAGTGAGCTGGAAAAGGTACGTTACCTACTTTCAGCAGTACATGTACAGCTTTTTAGTACTTGTAGTACATACATAAATATTGGATGCATTTCTTCATTTCAAGTTATGGTGAGTTCACTGTGTTAAACACTTCTTCGCTCACTTTTTTAACACATTTTGATGTTTACTCCATGTTTACTGACTCAGATTAGACAGACATCTGTTTCATCTCTAGATCTCCCTGAAAAATATGAAAATGATCCATCTGCTCATCTGACTCTGGATAATATTCCTTATATAAAAATAATTAAGTGTCTGTGTGAATGATTGTGTGCAGGAAAATGCACATTTCATCGTGGTGGACATGGTGCTGGAGGTGCTGGAAGGCGTGAAGTGGACTCTCACTTCCACGATGGAAACACACGGCAGCATGTGCACATGCGGACACACGAGCTCGGCAGAGGACGCGCCGCCACATGAACACGATCAGAGATACGAAACATGCGAACACTCACACACCTGCAGTACAGATGATCATGAACAACACAACAACAAACACAGCCATTCAGATGATGATGTGAAGACATCACACACAGAGACACACTCCTCTTATGTACACACACACCAGCACACACAGGATGAAGAAGAAGAGGACGCAGGGAACGACCGAGCTGAACATCAACCAAAGACTTTCTCTGTCCTCTCCACTGACAGTGGATTTGAAGGTAAAATTCTTTTAATATAGAAGAGTAACATGAGTAAGATAAAATATATTCATACATCCCCAAATTTCCAAAATAACTCCTTATCAGGATCCTCATTTTCAAGGAATGCAGCCTGAGAAGGAATACCTGCAGACATTACTCAGGGTTGCAAAAACTACTTTTACATTTACTCATTAGTTTTTTAGCTTTTATCTAAAGCAACTTTTCTCTCAGGTAACACAACTACAGTACCTTTAACGTCCTTCAAAGGTTCTTGTAATCTTATGACAAAGGGATTTTAACGGGGTGTAAGGTCCTTTATTCAGCCGGTGAGTGTATATTAATACAACACATCATTCTGTGTGTTTTAATTTCAGACTGCGGAGTTGACGCTACGCTGACACTGAAAGATTCTCTCAGAAGGTGAGAAAAAAACAAACCCGGCACAGAAATTCCAACTTTCAGTAAATGCCTCAGCAAATGTTCTGATTATATGATTCCCGAGTCAGTCTGTGGTGTCCCATAATGCAGTGCGGAGTGGCTGGCCCAGCATCTGGTCCTGGAGTTCAGAAGGAGCTGGCTTCCCTCCCATGGGCCTCGGCGTGGACGGCAAAGCCTCCGTAGCTCACTGCAGGAGGTGAGAACACATACAGCAACCAAATATCACGTTTGAAGTGTCTTCCTTTATAGCTGATTTGATGTGGTATGTGGGAGACAGATGGAGGAAGCTGCTGCTCATTTTGTTGGTTATGTGAAGACGAAGATCCTTCAAACGTGTTAGTGTAACAAAAAGGGTTCTTTTGTTGGTTTATGTAATATTTAACCTGCATAGGTGGCTTATTTTCCCTCAGTTTGGGCTTCTCAGGTAATGTCGTGATTACCTGAGAAGCGCCAACTAGGATGAAAAAAAGTGAACGTGCACGGTCGGTAGTCATTCGTTTGTTTTATACTTTTTTTTACATTTTGGGTATAACGTTAATGTAGTATAAGAACTGTATACTGGACTCCAAGATTGGTCGCCCAGCACTTAAAGATGCTAGGTAGGTGTTTTGTCCCCTTGGCCCCTCCCCCTCTGCCCATAGACTTTACATTGTGTAACGTCAGGCAAATAAAACTCTTCTCTAGGCTCTGGAAAGGTTTTGCAAAGACAAAACCTTCATGTTTTAAAATTCATTATACAAGCAGTAATGACTGATCTTGTCTGGATGTGTCAATTGTAGGTGTCCTCTCAACAGTTTTGTTTGAAGGGAAATTGTTTCCTTTCGGCTCAGGGTAGTAGCATGTAGCTTCAGTTCCGGAGGCTGCAGTTTCAGGACCGCAATCCTAGGACTGGAACTGCATTTCTAGGACCGTTGTTGACTTTGATAATGCCAGCTAGCTTAGGCTGGCTAGCTAGCTAGCGTACTCTTGACAGCCCCCCGAAGCCAATTACCCTTACCACAACCATCACCGAGTGTGTGCCTAAACTGAAGTTATTGATTATATGCGTGCCAAGCATCTGTAATTCACGTTAACTCTCATTTTAACAGGGATGACAACTTTGTCTAGCCAACACCAGTCTTAAAACAAAATGTACTCACCAGAGAAAGTGAACAGCCAACTCCTAATAAGCTTTTTCAACAGTGCTGGTTAAATTTACACAGTACCGTGAGTACGAGTCACTCTAGCCCGATTGACAGGTCGCCATGGTAAGAACTCGTCAATCACAGATAATCCAGCCCTGAAGCAGACTCGTCTTTATGGTCTAATTTCCTCTAAATGGGACCATAATTTTCTAAATGAACATCATGTTGTATTGAAGAAGACTTGAAACTAGCGACTGAGACCATAAACTAAGAAGCAGAGTCATTTTACCATTATTTCTAATGGAGCCGGACTTCGTTTTGCAACCAGAAGAGTTGCCCCCTGCTGGCCATTCGATAGAATGTATGTTTACGGGACTTCTGCACTGAATCTTAATGACTCTGGCGTCACCAACAAGTCAAAATATGCACGCTTGGTCAAGACCCCTGAAGCATGGCTTTTTACTGCCCTGACTAGATTGGACTTTCAAAATAAAACACGTGGCTAATGTTGTGAAACAATCACAGTTTGGTTAGGTTTAGGAAAACATTGTGGTTTGGGTTAAAATATGTACATTACTTATGTTAGTTAAGTTGAGTAAACGTAGCTGAAAACAAACAAACAAAATATGCATTTCAACCAGCAAAACCTGCTGCTAGTCAGACCAGTGTGTAATATTTTCTGGATTCCTCTGCCTCTAGTTGCCAGGTACTGGAAAGGTGGCGGTTAGCAGCAGCAGCTTTGCAGAGGAGATCAGACTGAGGACCCGGATGAGAGGATCCTTGAGCTGGGCTCCACCACGCTTCCAGATCATCTTCACTATTCAGCCAACCCACAGGTCGTCATCACATCTGACAGGAATATAAACACTGAATACAAATGCAAACCAGTTTGATTTTAAAAAATGCAGATGGATAGATGGATGGATGTATTGATTCACAATTGACTGTTTATGTTTCCTCCTTCAGACGCAGTGAAGTAGTGGCTTTGCAAAAGTTCCTGTGTGCAGGCTGTGGGACAGAGGTAGAGCCCAGTAAGTGTTGGATTACAAAGATGACATCAGACATCAAACATTTTTGAATTATAGGGGATTTCAGCCATTGCTGTCTGTCCAACACAAGGCAGCCTTTAGCGTCATAGTGTAACACACTGGGGGAAGCCCTTTAGTGTCAGTGATCAATCCTAAAAGTAGGCGTACTATAAATAACAGAAAAGTCTGAGTAAGGAGGCGATTGGGGTGTCAGAAACCGGCCTTCAAGTCATCATTCAACAGACTATTTTTATGTGATGAAGTTACAAATCATGATCTTTTCCTAAACCTAACCATGTAGTTTTGGTGTTTAAACCTAACCAAAGTGGGCCGTTTCATGTTAAACACTAGTTTTATTTTGAAGGTCTAACCGGATGTTGCATATTTATTCCCACATTCCCACATAGCCCTACACATACAAAAATGTTGGTAATCAGGGCGTCAAAAAGGCTTGAAATTGAAATACAGTAGAGAGTTTATAAAGAAAAACATCTGTTTTCTGTTGTCTGTTCTTAATATTATGGACCCTAACTGTGAAATTGTCCTAAAATTGCAACAAATAACACATAATTTCAAAAAAACAAATAATGTTTGTGCTAAACTACAAAACTGTGGACAACTGTCTTAACACAGTAACGAGACAATATGCTTGTTGCTTCTCTCTCACCAGAGTACATCAAGAAACTGCGGTATTGTGAATACCTCGGCAGGTACGTAGAATAATCTGTTGTTATCAATATATTAACAAGGCAAGTTTATTTCCAAAGCACGTTACAATACCAAGGGAATTCAAACAAGACGTAGCATAACAAAACACTGAGCTACATATTAAATGAATTCAGTTATCGTACTTTAGTAGTTTATTCTAATTCATTTGGCAGGTATTTCTGTGACTGCTGCCACAGCGGCTCTGAGGCTGTGATTCCGGGTCGACTTCTGTCCAGCTGGGACTTTGGCAGGTAATAAAAACACTGCTACTTGTAGTTATAATGCAACTGCTAATAGTTCCATAACTAATATTATTGTCCGCAATATCTGTTACTTATAAATACTGAGATCACTATACAAAAGAATAATAAATAATGCAGTTTTGTTTAGTACTCCTGAGAACACAGGATTATACACAAGTTCACAACGGAGGTTTCTGGCTTGTAGTCTTACAAAAAGGCGGGTAGGTGGTGGAAAAAACATGTGAAGCGTTTAATGAGGGAGAGAGAGTTTGCAAAAGATCAGGAAACAAGCGCTAAAACAGACGTTATCGTCCCCAAGGGGAAATTAGTTTTCACAGCCCTGTACACACCAGACAACAACAGCACACAGTAACAGCCCACAATGAAAGCAGATTACTCTCAGACCAGTTCAGCGAGGTCTCTTATTTAAGGTGGCTGTGGTTAAAGAGAATAGGCTTTTTCAAAACCTCTGTGCTCTGTCACCCAGAGAGCAGAAGGGTAAAATGGTGACTGAGTGAGTGTGTGATGGTCTCTGCTATTGTGGTTGCAAGTCATGCAATGGCCTTTATGTTTAGTTCTGCTAGCTTGGGTGTGGGGAGACCAGTTATCCTGGCGGCGGTGTTGGCTGTGCGTGTAAGTTGGGCCCGGGGAGTAACCGAGACCATGTTAAAGAAGCCGGTGGAACAGTACAATAGGACGGGCTAAATAATGATCCTATACAACACCCCCTCCTCAACTGAGTTTTGATCACCACATAGACATCCACAGACGCTGCCAGACTCGTGTCATACCTAAAATCAGGTCACTCTCAAACCACACCTATATAGCTTCTGCTGTACCGTAGTGTCATTGAACCCGTCCCCCTGCACTGTGCTACCCGCTATTCCACCATGCTCTCTCACTAAAAACAAGCTCCTTAAAATCACTAACGCTTCCTCTAAAATTTCTTTCTTTAAAAATCTTTGGTGGATCCTCTTTTGGATACCGTGTGCTGGTCAAAACTGAGTCTGTTGTTCAGTGTCTCTCTGAGGTATTTAAAGCTGTCAACAGTTTCAACTGATTATTGATGACAATGTGATGCTGAAGTGAGGACTGACCTATTTTTATTACCTACGTTTTGCTGACATTGTCGTGAAGATGGTTAACCTCGCACCACTGGGTGAAGGGTGCAACAGTGTTGTGATAGTCCAGAGAAGAGTGGTTATCTGTGAGCAGGGCTAGGATGACTGTGTCGTCTGTGTATTTGAGGTAAGCAGTGATGGGTGATGCATTGATTAGTTACAGGAAAGGGCTCAACACACAGCCCTGCGGTGCTCCGGTGTTGGTGGTGAGTGCAGGTGACGTAGCCCTGCCCACCTGCACAGCCTGCAGTCTGTCGCTCAGGAAGTTGTGGGAGAACCAACGATAGCTGCCACTGTTACACTGAAACCAAAATCAGCTTGGTGGGAAAAGAAGCACAGACAGATGATGTGTTTTATTAATAATATTTTTAATCTTGCAGGTACCCCGTGAGTGATTTCTCCAAACAGTTGCTGGATTCAGTTTGTCACCAGCCTCTGTTTGACCTGACCTGCGTTGGTAAGACACTCTACAGCAAAGTGAAAGAGCTGGACAAGTTCAGGGTGAGTTAGTATTAATTATAACTACTACCATTACTATCCTGGTCATGATCAGGTTTCTGTGCTCAGGATGCGCTGGTTACATGTGCAAACCTAAGAATGAGATAGTCCAAACATCTGGAGACACCCACATCCTGGTTTTGATCAATCAGATCAGTTATTACCAGAAGGAGATAAATAAATATACACTTGATGAGCTGTGTATCTGCTCAAAATAAAGCAGACTCTGCTGTTTTGCAGCTGTTGAGTGCAGTCAATGATTATTGCTAAAAGTTGCAAACCCACACTGACATGTTATGAAGTTGTACAAAAAGCAGTGGTGGAAAGTAACTAAGTACATTTACTGAAGTACTTTACACTTTTGAGGTACTTTTACATCACTTGAGTATTTTGAATTGATATTACTTTATACTACACCACAACATGTCAAAGGAAACGCATGTGTTACTCCCTTACATTTACTTTTCTGATTAAGATTTTACATTAAATGTTGTGGCCTGTCGTGTTTAGTTGTGTCTCTGTCATATGAGACACAACTAACAATTGGACTAATTGGAGAGGAACAAAGTCAAAGATTAGAGAAAAGTCAAGAAACGGATAACAGAATTGTTCATCAGAACTTTATTTCTGCTTCTTTCCTCTCCCATTAATCATCCTCTGACCCCTCGGATTCATCTGGCGACTCTTTGAAGGGGTCCAACCCCTAGGTTGGGAACGACCGGACTAAACTAGCTAACTGTATATAAAGTAGCTCCACCTTGAGTAGCTACATGCTGCTCTAACATTCATGCATCAGTACTATCTATGTATATCTATACTTTAACTGAAGTACATGATCTGAATATTTTCATGCATCTCTGGCAAAAAGCCTGTAAATCAGTGGGGTGGGGTAAATTTTTGGGGAATCCAAGTGAGAGGGGATGTCCTTTTTGGAGGGCAATTATCTAATGCATTGTGCTATTACAGTGCAGGGTATAATTTTACACAAAACTGAATCAAACTTTAAAGATGCGCACTCTGTTATCAATACACACGCTGAAAGTTGCATTTACCAGGACCTACGCTCTCTCTCTCTCACTCACTCAGTCTCTCTCTGCAGTTCAGTTAAGTTCAGAGAGAGGAGGTGTCATTTCACTCACCCTTTCTGAAAAGTTATAGAGTTCTCCTGTCATGGTGGCGACGTGGTCAATAACCAAGTTATAGAATTTCCCACTGGCTTATTTTATTTTTTTCAACAACAAAGTCAGTCAAAGTTTGGCACTAGCAGCTAGCCACACTGTACGAATATAGTTTTCCTCATTGAATGTCCAAAACCCCTTTTTTCTCTCCACGCTAGCTCCAGTTTTGGCGTTGGTCTTCCGTCAGATTTAATCTTAAGTTGCTGCTGTAGTGGTAGTTTAGTAAAACTATTTATTATGATGAGATATCCTGACTAATCACAGTTAGGCAGTGGCCTCATCTGATTGGTTAATAATTAATTTTTTTTCCCACAAAGGGATGCCAACTCTGTCTGGCCTCCTCCCGTAGTCAGACTGAAGGCCAGTCTACGGTGGTGCAATATAGTGTTTCATCACAAATCCAACGCGTAGCATTTAGAGGGGCGCTGTTTCACTTGTTGTAAGATAGTGAGAAATGGGGAAGAGATGACAGCTTATAAGATTTATCAAAAATATAAACGTGTTTTTATTGAAATGATAAATAGAGTCTGATAAAAACAGGGGAAGCCTGGCTTCCCTTGGCTTCTGGGAGAAAACGCCACTGCTGTAAATATTGTTGATTTCACTTTTAGGCAGGTCCAACACAATCACAGCAGCTGAGAAAAATTTAAACTTTATTTTGCCATATCTATTAACTTCATTTGTTCCTTCTGTCTTTATTTGCTCCCATCCTTCCCTCCCTCCTATCTCCTTTAGGAGCTCCAGGAACAGCTGCTGGGCATCAAGAAGCTGCTGAAAGCTTGCAGGTTTTCTGGAAGGTAGACAGAACATTTATTACACAAAATGTACACAAAGTACAAGCTATGGATGAAATATCAGTGTTTACTGCAGATAATGTTGTGTAATACTGAAATTAATATTTGAGTTGCAAACTTCAGGGATTAACTCAGTGTACTTCAGTATATCACATTATTTAATAAAGCCACTATGTGTAAGATTTGAAAACGTGGTACTTTGGCTCCTTCTAGTGGCAGCATCACGACACTGTGGCAGACAGCAATACATGCCACAAAAACATACACCATCAGAATAATATCTATATATCTAATCAAGTAAAAAAAATCCTACATACAGTAACTTTAAAGGATATACAACATTAGTTATGTCATTAAGTATCCAATTGTAGCTTTAAATGTAAAAGTTTGTAAATGCATCCAAGGAAAGTTAACATCAAGGGGTGAAGATAATTTAAGACATTTCGCCTATCACCCAGAGGCTTCTTCAGTTGTGACAGGAAGCCCCAGCTATTTAACCTCTGTGGGGTCATCATTGGCATTGTCATGTGAGGCCACATGTCAGCGTTTGTTAACTTTTAGCAACTGTTGTTACAACAGTTAAATGGCTGCAACCAGTCAGGCAGAACTGATGAAGCCTCTTGAATATAGAGGCAAAACGTCTTCAAGTATCTTAAATCAAGTCCGGTTGCCCTTGAATTTTAACCTTTTTTAGATGACCAGGGCCCCGTTTCAGAAAGCAGGCTTAACAAACTGAGCTTATCCTTGAGCTCCGAGTTTACTGAGCCTGAAGTGGGAAACTCTGAGTTTTCACTTGATCAGAATAAGTTCAATCAACTCACAACTCAGTATGTTGAACCTGATGGAAGCGCGTGTGTGGGGAGGAAAAAAAGCCATCATCAATGGAGCTCCAATACTATGACTCACCATGGCAACGGGTAAATAACAGCAGAGCCTCCATTTTAATCGGATGGAGATAGAAAAATGAGTGTGTTCCCACGTTGACCATGATAGGCTCTAAAACACAGAACTAGAGGAAGGATCAATACATTAACATCAGTACTTGCTCATTCATCATTTACCAGACTGGAATTTCTTTATTGAATGAATTCTCCTACAGCCCATTACATTCAATTTTAAATATGAAGGCTATATTTAAAATTTTTAGGATATTTTAAAAATAGGTGTAGATCAAATATAAGACACAATTTACTCATGAACCTGTGATTGTGAAGTCACAGTCACACCCAGTACGTTAGCCTATTAATGTTTTTTTTTTTACATTTATTCATTTAGCTGATGCTTTTATCCAAAGCGACTTACAATTGCTTTACATGTCAGAGGTCGCACGCCTCTGGAGCAACTAGAGGTTAAGTGTCTTGCTCAGGGACACAATGCTGGATGGCTCACAGTGGGAATTGAACCCCAGGTCTCCCACACTAAAGGCAAGCATCTTATCTATACGCCATCACCACCCCTTTTGCAGTGGAAAATGTGTCTATGGGTTCAAACTAACTGTAAAGGTTTAGCCATATATATTATATATGAATTAAAATCGTGCTTCTGTATACTATTAATATTCTCAAAACACATTCAGACTATCAACAATTAATAATGAAAAACTCACATTTAAACTACATTTAGGCCTGTTTGTTTCAGCTGCACCACAGTCATCCTCACTCAGAAACATCACATTTTCTCCAGTTGATTACTACGATAGTAGGAAAGTTCCATATGAAAGATTACTGTTCATTATACTAATTAGTTTAAACAGTGATCACTGCAGTAATGTAGCTCACAGCAAGTGTTTTCAGTGCAACTGTCAGTGTTATACCTAAAGACAGACATAGATTTTATTCTGTGCTGAGGATAAATCCACAATGTGCAGAGAAAACTCATGTCCTTACATCGATGACAGATTTATCATAAAAGCAGTCATGTTCAAGATCATGTTTGGGTGAAAAACTGATAGCCTATCTAACCGGATTTTAAAGTTTTTTAAGATGTAGGCTAAATGCGTTCCAATATGTGCTTTGATAGACAGAATGAATGAGGAAATGAAATGGTGTGTCAGACAGCTGCTTCAGGCTCCGCAGGAGGGCAGGAGTTAGAGAGAAAGTGACGGTTTTCCAACTTGCCGGAGTTACTGATCTAGGGATTATCTGATCTCGCTCTCTGAAACTAAAAACCCAGAGTTTCTCTCATCTTGGGCTTAACATACTCAGAATTGTCACTAATCCCCCTTTCTGAAACGGCCCAGGGTGACTGAGGCATTTTGTAAATACAGCATTTGGATCTGCATTTTGAGAACCTTAAAATAAGTTAGTTAGTTAAAGTACATTTAACTAATGCTTAAAGTGTTAATAGTAAAAGTATTCATAGTGCAGTGAAATGTTCCTGCTGTAGATGATCAAGGTTGAGCTCATTTTAACTCCTTTGTAAACTGTTGGGCAGTTTAATCTGCAGAAGTGCATATGAGATCATTATATGTTTGTAGCGTCGCTGTCCTGTGAGAACCGCAGATTTCTGTCTTCAGTTTTCAGCTTTGTGACGATGCATTTTCCAGCTGATCCAAGGAGGGTTTAATAGTTTATTTAGCTGAAGGAGGAGGATTTTCTCAGCTCCGTGAAATAACTCGTCATCCTACAGTTTTTCACTAAAATGTGGAGATACATGATACACTGGAAGGGGATGAAAAACGGTAATATATAAAGTAACTAAAGCCATCAATGAAGTGGAGTAAAAAGTGTAATATTTGCCTCTGAGATGTAGTGGAGAAGAAGTATAACGTTGCATAAAATTGAGATGCTGAAGCTGCTACTAAAACCTGCCCACAAACAGAATATTTGTCGTCAAGAAGAAGCAATGTTAATGTGACTGTGTTTGCATGTGTTTCTGCGCCAGAGTGATGACTGAGTTTGAACAGCTTCCTGCTCACCTGACGGAGCAGCCACACCTCTTCTCCATGGACGACCTCTTGAGGGTGAAGAAGGGTCAGCTCGTGACGCAGGCCAAAGCATTGCTGAACTCCGCTATCGACCATGTGGAAAACTGCAATGTGGGTCTGAAGCACTGTGTGAGGTGGCTTTTGGATATTATTGTTCCTCTTAAAGTAAATAACAGGATGTGGTCTTTGTAGATGTGGACAGTCAGCAGGACAAAGCCTAAAGTCAAATCAAGAGAATATCTCCCAAAGATAGTGTTTTTAGTACGAGAATCCCTCTGTGTTATTATCCTTCCACTGCAACACAACAAGGAAACACTGTTCAGGGAAACAGAGTTTTGTACGCATTATGTTTAGAGGAACATTTGTATACATCTGCACACAACCTGCTCAGGTGTCCTCACATGACCCGAGTACAGAACTTTACCATGTAATACTAATGAGGATGTATGTATCGCCGGACTTTTGTGTGTACGGTAGTGCACAATGGCGAGAGACGACTAAAGCTTTGATCCCATTTGAATTGAGCCCTGAGTTGCACACATGAAGTTTATCGGTTTAAAAGATAGTTTTGCAAGTTAAGAAAGTGACAGTTGTCCTAAAAAGTAGTAACTGCTTCTCTTAATGACCGAAGCTAACTTCCATGTGGAGATGATGTGATGGAAGGATCATGGGTTGTAGGATTAAACACATCAGTGAGAAAAAGTTAGTTGTCTCTCCGAAATAAGGTCCCATAAGGTGGAAGTGGAAGGGAGGGTTTTAGGCTCTATAGACACTGGAATGTGTTACTTAAAAAAGTCAAGACCAGCACTCCCAACACATATTTTAAACATTTAATCTTTAAAACGTTTTCTTTCCCCCCACACAGTTGTGTCTGGCCCGAGGTTTCATCTGCGAGTTCTGCCGAGAAAGAGACGTCATCTTTCCATTTCAGAGTGACATATGTAGGCGATGTCCAGGTAAGCGCTGACAAATGCTGATTACCTTTAAAATAGATGAGATATGCAGGATATGAAAGTGCCAAGGTAAAACGGAGGCAAAAAATAGTCCCTTGTGTCTGCTGAATGTGTAAATAGGCAACTTTAAAAATGTAACACTGACGTGCAATATCTTCTAACATCCCACTGCTTTTCTGTTCACTTCAAAGTGTTGGGAGCAAAAGTGGAAAACAGGAGCACAGCCCCTGTAGTTACAAAAACAATGCAGAAATGATCGACTGTTTTGATATTTCTTTTTACAGTGTGCAAGGCCTGCTTTCACAAACAATGTTTCGTGGAAAAGAAGTGTCCGAAGTGCGCAAGGATCCAATCGCGGAAAAAACGTCTAGATGGATCCGTGAATTGACATCTGATCAGCTGCAGCTCAGCACCGTGGCGGTCCATTTATCACCCTTTGTATTTAACACACTCTCACATAAAAACACTGATGTACATAAAATGTAAATAAATAAATGACTTTTTTATACGGATTCTTGACTGTAGGCTTTCTGTATGATGTTTCTCAGTGTGACTCAGCGAGTCTTCACAAGAGCAGGTTTGAGGTTGGGTCGAGTTTATAGTAATCAACAATCGAAGCAGCAAGCTCATAAGGTCATAAGAAAACGAATACTTGACTGTGTTAGACTCAGAGTGTGAGGCGTACGTACCAGTGCAGACAACGTACAAAACTTGTCTCAGGGCTGTACCCCATCAGAGCTCTTTTCCGTTACAGGAACTTCATTAATAAAAGGGCGATACCAAGCTATGGGGGCACGCAAAAATATCACATATGTATATAATCACACTCAAGGCCTGTTTTGTTAGACTGTAGCCTAAAAACCCACCCTGTCGTCAGAAAAGCAGAAATACACAGTCTGTATCCCACCTTTCTAGTCTTTGGGACCACTCAAAGTGCGTTACATTATGTCACACCCATTCACACCCAACTGCTCAGTATTTTGCCCAAGGACACTTTGACATGCAGACTGGGGAAGCCTGGTATTGTACCACTGACCTTCTGGTTTGTGGACAACCGCTCTAGCCCCTGAGCCACAGCCACCCCAAATATCATTTAAAGAACTGAAATGGAAAGGCATGTTTATTTAATGTACAGAACTGTGACCTATTTTAAAAGATTTATTCTCTGTTTGTTGTTTCCCCAGAAAAGGCGGAGTTCTACCTCACATTGTCTTGAGGTCAAAACCCCAGATTCCCTATTCCTCTTTATCTGCTTAATCACCAAACTTTTACTGTTTTCTTGGACTGTATAAATTAGGGGCCTTGTTGTCATCTCTGGAATCACAAGGATAAGATTTG
Source organism: Micropterus dolomieu (assembly GCF_021292245.1). Lineage (NCBI taxonomy): Eukaryota > Metazoa > Chordata > Actinopteri > Centrarchiformes > Centrarchidae > Micropterus > Micropterus dolomieu. Next base: position 27,501,025 of record NC_060156.1, on the reverse strand, counting down.
AAAGTACCTTTAAAGATAGAACTCACTGCTGGATACCAAATTATGTTTTGACTTTTCCCCAAATGTTTATGTAGGAACAATATGTGACAGAATTAGTGCTGAGGTAACAAATGAAGTAAAGTATCCCAACTTCAGAAACTCCAGACATAAGCTATTAGGGAATTCAACCTTAAGGGAGTAAAGAGAAAAACTTGATTCAAAAAGTTGTCAGCAAAATGAAACAAAGTTAGTGTGAATGACTTAATGAGCAGAGCTAACATGAAGTGCAAAAACTCATCTCTCTATAGATCAGTGTTTGTTGGTAGAGACGATTATTAACTATACATCTCTGAATTTCCCCCATTAGAAGATCCAACACACACACACACACACACACACTTTAATTCCCTCAAGATTTAATTTGCCTCTCTGTGAACACCGTTATGCAGCCTGTTAGCTGTTTCTAACGGTGGTGTGCCGAACCCCTCCGGACAGGAAGTTTCTCACCTGCATGGATTTGTGTCCGAGGTGTCAAGAAAAACAAGCTTCAGTATAAACACAATGCAGCCGCCACACACCAACATGTGATGCAATCATTGCTGACAGTGTGTGTGTGTGTGTGTGGGGGGGGGGGTTCTTGTTGAGAGTGTCTGTCATGACTTTTAGTGTTTGTTTAGATTCCATTATTTAATGAAGAAATACTTTTTATAATAAAAACAATTGGCCAAATTACAGTGTGTGATGTGTAAAGGGGTCATCACAGTCACAAATCCACAGAGAATTATCACCTGACTCTGCAGTTCCTCTCAACTCTATGATATGTCTTTTAATTAATAGTTTTGGTTTTAAGGCCCCAACTTCACTGTTTTGGTTTACACTCACTATTCTCATCAACAGGCAGCCGTTTTCAGCAAAAAAACCCACCACCAAACAGCAGACACACACAGTCAGAGGTCAAAGGCCAAAGGTCTTTATTCTAATCCATCCATCCATCCATCCATCCATCGTCAACTGCTTATCCTGCGTACAGGGTCACGGGGGGCTGGAGCCAATCCCAGCTGACATCAGGCAAAAGGCGACACACAGTTGTCTTCCTACACTTGTACTGTGCATGTCGCTATTTACTCATCCTTCCCCCCTGGTGGTCTTGTGGACCTCACAGCTCATTTTTTCCTTCATTCTCTCCAACAGCCATACCAAAACAGTCCTCTTACAACAGGGTTTGTTGCTCCATAACGCTCTATACACCAGCACCATGGTGAGCTTATGTCCTTCGCTCTGTCTGTCCGTCTCCATTCACTGCATCACCATGGGTGATGTCCTCTCCACTGGACCACTGCTCCCCCTTCAATCATGCTCATTATTGGAGACTTGATAGTGAGACAGATGAGGAAATAAATGGCAGTGGGTTTTTGCCTTCCAGGTACTAAGGTGACTGAAACCCTGGATAAAAAATTCCCTGTATCCTGGCCAAACACTCACTTGCCGATTGGCGGCAATGACATCTAACAGGACATCCCAGCAATATATAACTTTGGACAGGTTTGTGCAGCAGTGTTCATGAGTGAGAGAGAGATTTTTACAAACTAATGTCAATCAATCAAAAATATATATGGAAAAGAAGATGAATATTCACCCCCTTTAAAGTGACCTCCAGCTAGTTGATGCAAGAAGTGTCACAATAAGTGAAATGGAGATCACCTGAGTTCAGCTGATGTGTGTCAAGTGATTGTAGTATAAAAAACACCTGTGTCTGGGAGCTCCAGTCTCTGGTTCATCAGTGTTCCTACTATAATTGCAACATGAAGAAAAAAGAACACTCCAAGCAACTCAGAGAAAAGATCAGTGAAAAGTACAAGTCAGTAGATGGCTACAAAAAGATTTCCAACTCACTGGACATAGAAATGGATGGAGTATGGCGCTTGTTTAAATCTGCCTAGAGCTGGCCGTCCTCACAAACTGAGTGACCGGGCAAGAAAAAGACTGGTGAGGGAGGCCACCAAGACACCTACGACCACTCTGAAGGAGTTAAAATCTTCAGTGGCTCAGATGGGAGAGACTGTACATTCAACAACTGTTGCCCGGGTTCTTCACCAGTCGAAGCTGGATGGGAGAGTGGCAAAGAGAAAGCCGCTGTTGAAAAAAGCTCATATGAAAGCTCCCCTTGAATTCTCCAAGGTCAATTGGAAGAAAGTTCTTTGGTCTGATGAGACAAAAACTGAGCTTTTGGCCATCAGACTAGACGCTATGTTTGGCCACAAACACACCATCTCCACCGTGCAGCATGGTGGTGGTGGCAGCATCATGCTCTGGGGATGCTTCGCAGCAGCAGGCCCTGGAAGGCTTATAAAGATAGAGGGTTTCATGAATGCAGAAAAATATCTCCAAATCCTGGAGGATAATCTGACTCCATCTGCAAGAGAACTACAACTTGGGAGAAGATTTATTGTCCAGCAAGACAATGACCCCTAGCATACAGCAAAAGTGCCAGCCTGAAAGCTTTTTGCTGGTCGCACAGAGTTTACAATAGACGAAAATGCTCTTTGCATCTTAGACTGTGACACAATAATGGCATTAGCTGCTTACAGCTGTGGAAAGAACGCCTCTCTCCCTCGTTCTCCATTCTTCCTTTAGTGTTTGTCTAACTGCTGATATGAACAACAGAAGGCCCGGTGCTGCTGACCTGCAGCGTAGTCGCACATTCACGTCAAGGATGGTGCGTTCAGTAACGAGTAATGCAGCGTTACTTGGATTAGTAACTGTAATAATATTTCTGTTTTAGAAAAGTAATTAGTTACACTACTAGTTACTGGCAAAAGTAATAATATTACAGTTACTGAGTAACGCATTACTGCCCAACACTCAGACCACAGTGGAGGTCTTGCTGTTGTTTGAAAGAATCTGGTTTTATGCCAATTAGTGAGCACAAAAACTTTTAAACCTTAACTGACTAAAGTTGTTCGGCTATGGCCATTTTACTATGTTTTAATTTATCGACCTCCTAGTCCAGGAAGACAG
>NC_060156.1:27481483-27497928 GCF_021292245.1 Micropterus dolomieu | reverse complement strand
CCACATATAGTATTGTAGCAAATTAAATTGGAAAACCAAATTCAGTTTATTTATTGTACATAACCTATTTTTAAATGTTTATTTTCTGTTTGGTTTTTCTTTGCAGAAAAGGCCCAGTTCTACCTCTTATTGTCTTGATGTCAAAGCCCGAGATCATCTTCCCTGTTCCTCTTTATCTGCTTCATCACAAAACTCTTCCTATATTCTTGGACTGTCTGAATTTTGGGCCCCTTTGTCATCACTGGAATCACAAGAATAAGATTTGAAAGCATCTTTGAAGATAAAACTTGCTGGTGGATACCAGGTCAAAAAATTTACTTTTCCTCAAATGTTTATGTAGGAACAATATGTGACAGAATTAGAGAGAAACACAGGGAGGGCTGAGGTAACAAATCAAAGTAAAGTATCCCAACTTCAGAAACTCCAAACATAAGTTAGTGTGAATGACTTAATGAGCAGAGCTAACCTGAAGTGCAAAAACTAATCTCATCATCATCAAACTTCAATCATTTACTCTACACCTCTGAAATTTCCCCCATGTATTGTGGCCATTAGAAGATCCAACACACACACACACACACACACACACACACACACACACACACACACACACACACACACTAATTCCCTCAAGATTTAATTTGCCTCTCTGTGAACACCGTTATGCAGCCTGTTAGCTGTTTCTAACGGTGGTGTGCCGAACCCCTCCGGACAGGAAGTTTCTCACCTGCATGGATTTGTGTCCGAGGTGTCAAGAAAAACAAGCTTCAGCATAAACAGAATGCAGCCGCCACACACCAACATGTGATGCAATCATTGCTGACAGTGTGTGTGTGTTCTAGTTGAGTGTCTGTCATGACTTTGTGTTTGTTTAGATTCCATTATTTAATCAAGAAATACTTTTTATAATAAAAACAACTGTCCAAATTACAGTGTGTGATGTGTAAAGGGGTCATCACAGTCACAAATCCACAGAGAATTATCACTTGACTCTGTAGTTCCTCTCAACTCTATGATATGTCTTTTAATTGTTAATTTTTTAGGCCCCAACTTCACTGTTTACAGTCACTGCTCTCATCAACAGGCAGCCATTCTCAGCAAAAAACCCCACCACCAAACAGCAGACAAACACAGTCAGAGGTGGCGAACATACTGTGGAAGGTCAAAGGAAGCCTGGCCACCCCAAATAAATTCTAATAAAGAAACTAAATGAATTATTACCACTACTGTGTCTTTTACTGAGTTTTGCCTTTTCCCTTGTTATCAAAATATTCCACGTATTAAACCCAAAGGGAGGCCAGGTTGAATCTGACTCAGTTCGGGAACAGTAGAGGCTCAGATTGGATGCCGATCTGGATTTGAGAACTGGCACGTAACCTTGGTGTAGAGATGGACTCTGATCTTAGCTTTAGCTGTCAAGTCAAATCAGTTACTAAATCAGCATTTTATCACCTCAAGAACATCAACAACATTAGACAATTTATAACTAAACCAGACCTGGAGAAACTCATCTACGCCTTTATTTTTACTAGGATTGATCAGTGGCGGCTCCTGCCAAATTTCTCAGGGGGGGCAATTGTTGCGATGACGGCTAAGGTGACCAGTTCAATGGTCTTAGTCTGCTATAAGACAAGGATTGTTCCTTAGGCTACATACTGTACAGTATTTGTGAACAGCTACATACTGAAGTTTATTGTCAATGTCTACAATGAATGAACAGTCCACAGTTAAGATCAACAGATCTTTAGACCTTGGATGTAAAGGCAACATTAATGAAAAAAGGATGACTCTCACAATCATCTGATTTAGCTGTGACTAACCTTTTATTTACACATAAACAACAAGGCATGTAAGGGAAAATATAAAAGGTATATTCTATTGTTTTTGGTTTATTTTCTGTGTTGCTTTCCTACTTCTCCTTCTTTTTATCCTCCTCTGACAAGATGCCAGTGGTGGCCACATCATGCTACCTCCTCTTTCTTCTTTGGTTTCTGGCAATAAAAGAAAAAAAACAACACATCAAATAATTGTTACTGGTTAAGTGCAGCTAACTTTAAATTGACTCCACCACCACACATAATAACAATCACATTTAACATGAGCATAAAATTCGGCTTACTAATTACTATCAAGATTATTAGCTTAGCCTATGGCATTGTACGGAGCATAAATTAGCCTAGTGGCTAGTGGACTTTTCCTCTTCTCATAGCTTAACAAATTACATGTATTATTTAAACTGTGTCTTACTTACCGCTGGTCAAGTCGCTTCATCTCCTGACACAACACCACGGTCGAATTTTCAGCTTGAACCGTAAAGTGTATATAAAAAGGCCTGAACGTACGTTTTCTACAGCAGCTGCTCGTAGTGAGAGCAACAAGCTGGACGACTGCAGAGTAGTTTCCAGGTGGCAGAAGCGTAGCTCTGCTGTTGGGCACGTGACGTAAACATGTAAGTGCGAGCACTAGCGCAACCCATAGAGATTGCATTGCAGTTACAGCTAACTAACAGTGTGGTAGAAAGTGTGAGAAAAATCTCCTGCCTTTCCCGGCTTGGCAGTGTGTTGCCCGGTCACCCTAATGAACAAGCCGCCCCTGGGATTGATTACTGTAATGGTCTTCAACCTGGACTCCCGCAAAAGACAATCAAACAACGTCAGTAGATTCAAAATGCAGCAGCCAGAGTTCCCTCTAGGAGTAAAAGAAGGGAACACATCTTGTTATTGGAGACTATTGGAGACTTGGTCGCTAATCTGGACAACCCAGCAATATATAACTATGGACAGGTTTGTGCAGCAGTGTTCATGAGTGAGAGAGAGAGAGGGGTAGCGAGCGAGGGAGCGAGAGGAGATACAGCATGAATATGTGCTCCACAATACAGATCCTAAATCAAATATGATTTTAAATATATCTAATAAAAAAATCAATATGTGGCGGTCAACCCCCACAAATAAAATAATGTATGGGAAACACTTCACTACCACCCCCTTCACCCCCAGACAAAGCACTATCTCCCGACTTCAATTGTTATCACATTCATAACAGCAGCAAGGAGAATGCTTTTTACATAACATCTACGCTAACGTTTCTTAACGCCACCGGCTGAAATAAAAAATATAGCAAGTAAATCCCAATTTTTGAACTACTGTTTTTCTGCACATGCAGCCTATTTACAATGCCTATAAAAAGTATTTACCTCGCTTGGATGTTTCACCCTTTTGTTTCTTTTATACATGAAATCATGGTCAATATAATTTGGCTTTTTATTTTTACCAGAATTTGCAAAAATAAAACTCTTTAATATCAAAGTGAAAACAGATTTTTACAAACTAATGTCAATTAATCAAAAATATATATGGAAAAGAAGATGAATATTCACCCCCTTTAAAGTGACCTCCAGCTAGCTAGATGCAAGAAGTGTCACAATAAGTGAAATGGAGATCACCTGAGTTCAGCTGATGTGTGTCAAGTGATTGTAGTATAAAAAAACCTGTGTCTGGGAGCTCCAGTCTCTGGTTCATCAGTGTTCCTACTATATTGCAACATGAAGAAAAAAAGAATACTCCAAGCAACTCAGAGAAAAGATCAGTGAAAAGTACAAGTCAGGAGATGGCTACAAAAAGATTTCCAACTCACTGGACATAGAAATGGATGGAGTATGGCGCTTGTTTAAATCTGCCTAGAGCTGGCCGTCCTCACAAACTGAGTGACCGGGCAAGAAGAAGACTGGTGAGGGAGGCCACCAAGACACCTACGACCACTCTGAAGGAGTTAAAATCTTCAGTGGCTCAGATGGGAGAGACTGTACATTCAACAACTGTTGCCCGGGTTCTTCACCAGTGGAAGCTGGATGGGAGAGTGGCAAAGAGAAAGCCGCTGTTGAAAAAAGCTCATATGAAAGCTCCCCTTGAATTCTCCAAGGTCAATTGGAAGAAAGTTCTTTGGTCTGATGAGACAAAAACTGAGCTTTTGGCCATCAGACTAGACGCTATGTTTGGCCACAAACACACCATCTCCACCGTGCAGCATGGTGGTGGTGGCAGCATCATGCTCTGGGGATGCTTCGCAGCAGCAGGCCCTGGAAGGCTTATAAAGATAGAGGGTTTCATGAATGCAGAAAAATATCTCCAAATCCTGGAGGATAATCTGACTCCATCTGCAAGAGAACTACAACTTGGGAGAAGATTTATTTTCCAGCAAGACAATGACCCCTAGCATACAGCAAAAGCTACACAGGAATGGTTCAAAGACAACAAGGTGAACGTTCTGGAGTGGCCAAGTCAAAGCCCAGATTTCAGTGCAATCGAGAATTTGTGGCTGGACTTGAAAAGAGCTGTTCATGCCTGATTCCTGAGCAACCTGACAGAGCTTGAACTGTTTTGCAAGGAAGAATGGAGAAAAATTGCAGTGTCCAGATGTGCCAGCCTGAAAGCTTTTTGCTGGTCGCACAGAGTTTACAATAGACAACAATGCTCTTTGCATCTTAGACTGTGACACAATAATGGCAGTAGCTGCTTACAGCTGTGGAAAGAACGCCTCTCTCCCTCGTTCTCCATTCTTCCTTTAGTGTTTGTCTAACTGCTGATATGAACAACAGAAGGCCCGGTGCTGCTGACCTGCAGCGTAGTCGCACATTCACGTCAAGGATGGTGCGTTCAGTAGCGAGTAATGCAGCGTTACTTGGATTAGTAACTGTAATAATATTTCTGTTTTAGAAAAGTAATTAGTTACACTACTAGTTACTGGCAAAAGTAATAATATTACAGTTACTGAGTAACGCATTACTGCCCAACACTCAGACCACAGTGGAGGTCTTGCTGTTGTTTGAAAGAATCTGGTTTTATGCCAATTAGTGAGCACAAAAACTTTTAAACCTTAACTGACTAAAGTTGTTCGGCTATGGCCATTTTACTATGTTTTAATTTATCGACCTCCTAGTCCAGGAAGACAGATTTTATCTGAGTTTACACATGAATTTCAGGGTCGGCCGATCATCATGTTGTTCAAAATACACAACTTGCCGTCTTGTGACGGAGTCTTGAAGTCATTGTGGCGTTCACACTACATGACTGATAGTAGACAGGGGATCACACACTACACGAGGTGACAATGGCTGTGTTACCCAATGCTGGTCTCCAAACCACGTTTTGGCAAAGAAAACGCACGTAAAATGTGAAATGACACAAACCTACACACAAAACAGCTGTTAATTGTTATTGTAAAGATTGCACCAGGTCTCATCTTATGTATTTATTCTGTATTTTTACCACATACGGTGTACTTCGCTTCCCCAAAATTGTCCTACAGACACACACACCAGCGTGTGCTTACTGATTGTTGTATGCTTTGATTGTGATTACAGTGATTTATCTGTTTTGTAACTTTAAAGAGCCAGTTGAGTGGACAAAGCCCTTTTTGAGAGTGTTTTCAAGCTATGGTTATTGCTCCCTGATCACAGGGTGGTGTTCCGTAATTATTCATCTTTACTAATAATTTGAGTGATAATACCTTTATTGATATTAATACATACATTTGAAAATAACCAAACCTGCCCTACCAGATTGCAAACAGTATACACAGGGAGGATTGGAGAGAAAGTGATGAAGATAATGGTGGTGTGATATGACGACGAGAGGAGGGACATCAGTGTCCAACAGAGACTGAGAGCGAAAGGAGAGGAGGAACAAACTGAGTGTCAGAAAGAGATAATTCAACTGTATGATAAAGCGTTCTGGTCAGAAGCTGCCAGAGCTGCAGCGTCTCTTTTCCTTCTCTCACTGTCTGATGGAGGTTGATGACGGAGCAGAGCTCTGCTTTCCACAACTCCTCAACACCTCCTGCAGGAAGTCGACACTTCCTCAGTCTGAAGCTGTATTTCTGAACACTCTTCTGTCGTCCATCTCTATGCTCACTGTGGCTCTCAACCTGCTTGTCATCATCTCAGTCTCCCACTTCAGGCAGAGATCAATTTCTCAGCAGAACCTTCAACTATTATGTTGTGAAATAAATATGATAGGAAATGTGAAATGTACTTTTAGCTTGTACTTTTTTTCCATTTTTCACTATTGTGTTGCTCACTATGTGTGATGATACTTTTCTCTTTCCCTCCAGGCAGCTCCACACACCCACCAACATCCTCCTCTTCTCTCTGGCTGTCTCAGACTTTCTCGTGGGCCTCCTGCTGATGCCGGGAGAAATCCTTAGAAATATACACTGCTGGTTTCTTGGTGACCTCATGTGTTCTCTGTATATTTATGTAGGGTACATCATTCCTGCTGCCTCAATAGGAGACATGGTGCTCATATCAGTTGACCGATATGTTGCTATTTGTCACCCTCTGCATTATACCACCAGAATCACTGTGAGAAGAGTTAAACTCTGTGTTTGTCTGTGTTGGTTCTGTTCTGTTTTCTACTGCAGTCTCTTTGTAAAAGATGACCTGACTCAACCAGGTAGGTATAACTCCTGTTATGGAGAGTGTTTGCTTATAGTTAACCACATCACAGAAGCTGTTCACCTTGCTTTGACCTTTATTGTTCCAGTTTCTCTCATCATCATTCTGTATATGAGAGTGTTTGTAGTGGCTGTGTCTCAGGCTCGTGCCATGCGCTCTCACATTACAGCTGTCACATTCCAACGTTCAGTGACTCTAACAGCGAACAAATCTGAGCTGAAAGCAGCCAGGACTCTTGGGGTTCTTGTAGTTGTGTTCCTACTATGTTTCTGCCCATATTACTGTGTGTCTCTTACAGATAACAGTTTGCTCAGTTCTTCTTCTGGAACCTTTGTGATTTATTTGTTTTGTTTGAACTCGTGTCTAAACCCTGTGATTTATGCCATGTTCTACCCCTGGTTTAGAAAATCAATTAAACTCATTGTTACTCTGCAGATTCTGCAGCCTGGCTCCTGTGAGGCCAACATACTGTAGAGAGGCTGTGAAGTGACTGAAATGAGATCTGCTCTACAACATATGTTCAATGAATTACAAATCCAAAAAATGAAGTGAAATGTTCTCTCTTTTTAAGACACTTTGCTTTTACTGTAGAAGTTATGTACATTTTCAACAGATTAATAACATAAATAGCATCATAAAATATATGGACACTAGAAAAAAAAAACGTGGTGCAGAAATACATAAGAGTAAGGGGCGACCATATAAATAACAAATTAACAAACAGCAGCAGGTGTAATATAACATTATTTCATGTTAAAAGCTAATCTAAAAAGGTGGGTTTTGATATGTGATTTGAAAGAGTCCATGTCGCTGCAATCTCGGATGTGTATGGGTAAGGAGTTCCATAGGGAGGGGGCTACAATGGTGAAAGCTCTGTCGCCCCAGGTACGGTACTTGGTCCTGATTTGAGGTGAGAGGAGGTTAGTGTCAGAGGAGCGGAGGTTGCGGGAGGGATTGTGGTGGTGGAGCAGGTCTGTGTGGTAGGAAGGGGCCTTGTTATGGAGGGCTTTATGTGTGAGGAGGAGGATTTTGTACTGAATGCGTTGGGGAACAGGGAGCCAGTGAAGATTCTGGAGGACAGGGGTGTTGTGGTCACAGGTGCGTGTGTGGGTGAGGAGGCGGGCAGCAGAGTTTTGGATATATTGAAGTGTATTTAGGGCTTTGGCAGGAGAACCATAGAGGATGCTATTGTAGTAATCAATTCTGGATGTATTGAAGGCGTGGATCAGGGTTTCAGCAGCACAGAAGGTGAGTGATGGGCGGAGACGGGCAATGTTTTTGAGGTGAAAGAAGGCAGTCCTGGTGATATGGTTGATGTGGTGTTCAAAAGTGAGGTTGTTGACAAAGTTGACTCCAAGGTTGTTGATGAAAAGGCTGAAGTTGGTGTTTTTTGTGATTTGGGGCCGATGATGATCATGTCAGATTGATTGTAATTGAGTTTTAAGAAGTTGTTTTGCATCCAGGTTTGTAAGTTGGTGAGGCAGTTGGTCAGAGTTGCAGAGGTACTGTCGTGATGGATTTGGTGGAGATGTAGATCTGGACGTCATCGGCGTAGCAGTGGAAGTGGAGACCTATGTATGATATTACAGAGTGGCAGGATGTCAATGATGAACAGGAAAGGACCAAGCACCGAACCTTGGGGGACGCCATGTGACAAAGGAGCAGTGGAGGAGGTGCAGTTATTGATGTTAAGAGAGGTGAGAAACAAGACAGTGACTGAGAGTGTGGAGGGGTGGGGCAGGAGGGGAGGTTGAGCAGTTTATTTATTGTAGAGAAAAGAAACTTGGGGTTGCTGGAGATGGAATGTATGAGGTGTGAGTGAAAGGTGGACTGGGCAGTGTTGAGAGCGTTTTTGTATTGGTGAATGTAGTCTGTGGATGCGTGAAGGTGAACTGTTAAGTCGGTTTTGTTGTATAGTGTTTCCAGTTGACGTGAAGTGTACAAGGGAGCTGAAGGAGACAGTTTTGGTTGTTATGGAGCCAGCAGGTCGAGACAGGAGGAGAAAGTGTGGTTGGAGTAGTCCACAAGGTCAATGGGATCATCAGACAGTAGGGTAGATATTGCACTGGTGAGTGACGCTGTGAGAGCCGTATTGATGAGCTTGAGGTTTCTGAATGGGGTTTTGCACTACACTTTTGGGGTGGGAATGGGGATATTAATGTCCATTATGGTTACAAGATGGTCTGATATGTGGAGGTTAATTCTGGAAATATGACTTAATGTGAGACCAGTGGAGCACACCAGGTCGAGGATGTGACCATGGGAATGGGTGGGGAAGTTGATGTGCTGTGTGTAGTTGAGGCAGTGTAACAGTTAAATAAATTAAGTGGCAGAATTTCAGTTGATGTCATCAACGTGGAAATTAAAGTCTCCAAGGAGGAGGACATTGGGTGATACTATGGCAGAGAGCTGGGTCAGGAAATGAGAAGTCGGAGAGAAAGGTGGGGTTTGGCTTGGGGCAGCAGTAGATGATGGATGTGACAAGGGGAGTGGGACCAGAGAGTTTGAAGGTGAGATGTTCAAAAAAACAGAACAGCAGGGATTATCTATGATTGACAAGTCATTAACATGGCGACCTGTCAATCAGGCTTGAGCCGACTCGTACCCTCAGCACTGTGTAAATTTAACCTGTGGAGAAAAACTATATATATCCCAATTTCTTTGAGCGTATTACTGATCTCTTCTACTTAACTTATACCATTAGTTGAATTCACAATTATATTAGAATATTATACAAGTAACAGGGCTGACACATCAGTAACAGGGTTGACAACAGTTACCGTATTGGTTATAATGCTTGTTTAAGTTACAGTCATGGGTGTAATGGAGTTATAATCAGACATTCTTAAACTTTCAATTCAACATAACCAATTAGAGCATTTTGGAGACCGATTGTTACGGGTGGTGTGGTGTGGGGACAGAGAGGACCCAAATGCAACGCTCAGAGGATAGGAGGTTTATTGAGGGAACAAGGGGTTGAGGGACTGGAGGGAGAGGTGGAAGCCGGGGAAACACAGGTACGGGGAATCGAGTTGACTGGGACCAGAGAGCCCGGGGACACTGGGGCCGAGGAAGGGAGGATGTCGTGTGGGAAGCCCGAAGAGGAGAGGACCTAAGGATGAGCTCAGCCGACAGAACGGATGATGAGGGTGAGTGAACCTGGGAGGGAAAACAGACAGAAAGGCAGGGTTAGTGACAGGAGCGACAAAGCAAAGGGAAATTGAGAGAAAACAAAAACATGAGAGTCCGAACGCAGAGGTGACACCGGGTATGGAGCAACGAGGATCAAGCGAGGATGGTTGGAGAACCAGATTTGAAATACAGGCAGGGATGAGGTTGACTACTGGCAGGTGTGGCAGGCTGACGAGGTGGCTGATGAGGTGCAGGTGCAGGTAGTTGGCTGGGCTCAGGAGCAGAGGGAGAGAGAGAGCAAACAGGGGAGAAAACACAGGGAGGCAGGCAGGGAACAGAAAACCAAGGAAAAAGCAGAATAACTGATAAAAAGGAGAAAAAAACCAGGACACTCACCGTCAGCCGGGCTGCCACCACAACACAGATATGTTGAGAGGTTTTAGCATAAATGATGATACTACAGATTTAAGTGTAAATCAATTGTTTAATTTAAACATATTAAAATTACACTGCAAATAAATGTGAAAAATGAAATAGTTTGGCCTGTGGGTACATAAAAATATACTTTTCTTTGCCGAGAAGGGTTGAATCGAGGGCAACTGGACTTCGTTGAAGATTTTTCACCTCTCATCCAAGGGGCGTCTTCAGTTCTAAATGACTGGTGGGGAAAGTCATTGATACCAATTAGTGGTTGGTGATCCTGGCTATTATAACAACGGTCGTTAGGGTCCATGTTGTCAAATGAGGCCAAGTGTAAACAACAGTCTTTGGAATTTTCACAAGCGGCCAAATGTGACCAATTGTTCCATCTTCTAGGAACATATGAAACGACAGCGTTATATATGGGGGATAAGTGGTGTATATATATCATATATCCTCCTCTGTTGAGAGATGGTTTCTCTATTCTGGTGTAAATATCCTCTTTTAAACCATCTGTCTTCCCCATCTAAATACAGTAATGGAATCACAATGTTGTTGCATTTTTCCTTCTTGTCTTTACCTCTCGTGTGAAAGATGGAGTGTGGCATACACATTGCAGAGGACAGGAACCTCCACACTGGAGTATACAGGAAACCCACACACACAGACCAGTACTTACTTAATACCATCACTGCCCACTACAGCACAAGCAAGCAGTTGTCAAAACTGCACCACCAAGTTGATAATGTACCAACAAGTGTCCAGGCCTTAGAGGAGCACAATAGGATGAACTTCATTGTAGATACTCTAACTGGACCCTTGTGAAAACAGCCACAAGATCCAAGAAGAACTCTAATACTGTGGTTGGTGAAAAAAAGAGGAATAAAATTCTACATCGTCATTCCATACATGTCAAGAGTCTCAGAGAAACTCAAGAGGATTTTCAACAAACACCACATCCCTGTGTCCAGCAACACACTAAGATAGAAACTGGTCCACCTGAAAGACCCCACCCCAAACACAAGAAAAGCAACATAGGAGGAATGCACAGATTTGTATATCGGAGAAACCAAACAAACTAACTCCTCAGTTTAAGACTCAGCAGTTTACCACCAACCACCAAAGGGTATCAATGACTTTGATCATGACCCCACAGAGGTAAAATACCTTGAACTCCCCACCAGTATTAAAACTGAAGAAGCCCCTTGGATGAAGAGGTGAAACATCTTCAGCCAAGTCCAGTTGCCCTCGATTAACACTTTTTGGGTAAGAAAAGTATATTTTCATGTACCGTGTGATGAAAATTACATGTTAGACTCACTGATATGATAAATTCCAGGACAACACACAAAAGCATATAGCTTCGTCAACCCTATTACCACTGAAATGGTAACAGGGTTGACGGTAACAGGGTTGATGAAAAGCTTTATTGCCAGCCACTACTAGCCTTGTGGTAAATGTCATGACACCACATGGTGATCATTCATGAGAGGGTGAAATGTTATATTGTTATTGTAATGTTATATGTACATTGAAAATTTCAAACAAATAACCTTTTAACATGTTTTTGTGGTAACTGGGTTGACACACTGAGCTCGTCCCCCTCCGTGAGACATTACATAACTCAAAAAAAATCCATTAAAGGAGGTGACAATTACTTGTCTTTTACCATAAACATAAAAAGGCAAGTGATGTCACTTTCTGGAAATTATGCAACTTTTGGAACAGTCCATCAGCTTTAAAGGGGTGTTTTGATTAAAATGAATAGGGTTGACAACAACATGGGGACCCGACTAAATTGTTGTTGCAATATTTTACACATATTAAGAATAAAACCCCTTCATGAGTAATGAAACAACACTTGAGGCTTTATATAGGTTTAAGTTTTGGTATGATAGTTTGACTTTTTTGGCCTCTATAGAAAGTAGAAGTAGAAAAATCATACATTTTCATTGCTTTATACAAAAAAGTGATTAAAATCCCTTAAAAACAAAAGAAACAGAAAATAATTTATTCATATATTATGAGACATATTATGGAAACTAAATTATAAAATATTTTATTTGTTTTATGGTTTATTAAGATTTACAGAGCCTTTTTTTTCTGAGGGACACAAAGTGGCACATTTTCGTATAATGACCCAAAAATACAATTTAAAATAAGATTATTTTTTGTCTGCTCAATTTCCCGACGAGCTGTGTCATTATGGCCAATATGGACAAGTACCCGGTTTATGGAGGATGGGAGTGAGAGCAGCAGTTCAGGTAGTTTGCTTAGCAGAGTCGGGACTGGGGCTCGGGTGTTACTGCAGACTCGTGTGGGCGGGGCTGTTCAGCCAGTTGCCTCTGGGCTAGAAGCCGGGTTCCGGGCGAGGAGATCGAGGTTGAGGAGGAACAACTAGTCAATGCTTGTGCTCACACCAGATGTGTCTCTCCACTCCTCTCTGGAGAGAATACGCAGAAAATTTAACAATAAAATACCCTGTGCAGACCCCCGATCGTATATATCAACAATAAACACAGTTAAAACAGACAAAAAAGAAATATAACTACATAGCCTACTTAATCATAGTAGAAGCACAAAAAGGAAGCTCTGATTACCAAATCAACAAAATCTAGACATCAGGCAGGCAAAACGCTCTTATTCTGAAATCCTGCCTGTGAGATCTGCAGGTGACGCATCCAAAGCGTGTATCTGAGAGCTGTGAAGAAGGTAGTAGAAGCACATTTTCAGAATAGGCATGCATTGTACTGTATAAAAGTAAAAAGTTATTTTGATTGTTGTTGGACTGTACTTCTGTTTTCACAGACTGTTCACGCCTTATAATGAGGTAGTCACATCCGTTTGGGTTTCCAAATTTACATGATGCCATTGTGTGTAAGTAACAAACTTTTACTGTGGTGTTTAATACATTTGTTGTACTGTGGCTATGCTATTTATTTATAACACACATTTTTTCCCTCAGCTGCTTGTGAGACTCACTGTGAGACACCACGCAGGAACGTGTACTGTCAACCAGATCTGGCTGCTAGAACAAAAACCTTTAAGAGTTCTGACTGGTGTCAATTGTGAAGGAAGGGGGTAAGATTTGTTGGATTGGATTGTTGGTCAATGTGACATTATTTTTCCGTGAGATGTATGGTTTCCCCTTGAGACTTCTGAACTCTGACTCAAATTCATCAGCACTGTTCCATGAAACGTAGGTAGGGAGGTACATTTGTCACAATATAACAGGTTATATAATGAAATTGAGCTTTGTAACTCTCTTCTGCTACATAGCAGACAATATACATTAATACAGAATCAATTATAAAAATGGTAACAGAAATAAACTATCATCACTGGAGCAGTGCTGAGGATGAATAAGAGTTTAAGGGTCAGATAGCTTGAGGGAAAAAGCTGCTCTGCAGTCTGGTGGTGCGGCAGCTGAAACTTCTATATCTCTTCCCAGAAGGCAGCAGGGTGAACAGGCTGTGGCTGGGTGGGTACTGTCCTTTAGTATCCTTAGGGCTCTGCACAGGCACCTCACCTCACCGATATCACTGATGCTCGGGAGATGGGTACCAGTGATCTTCTGATGGGTTTTAATCACCCGCTGCAGAGGCCTCCGGTCCTGGGCCGTGCACGTCCCATGCCAGTTTGAGATGTTTGCAGTCAGGATGCTTTCTGTTTCTCCTCTGTAAAAGCTGACAAGAACTTTGGCTTTCTTAAGCTCCCTTAAGAAATTCAGTCAGTTCTTCACCAGCGTGGAGATGTGAAACAAACATGTCAGGTTCTCTGTGATGCTGATTCCCAGGAACCTGAAACTGTTCACCTGCTCCAACTCAGCAACACTGATATAGACAGGAGTGTGTGTCTTTATTTCCTTTGTCCTGAAATCAACGATCAGCTCCTTGGTTTTGCTGACGTTGAGTAGTAGGTTGTTCTCTGAGCACCACTCTACAAGATTATCAATTTCCTCCCGATATGAAGTCTCATCGTTGTTTGAAATCAGCCCAATGACGGTGGTGTCGTCGTCCGCAAACTTCACAACAGAGTTCTCTCCATGTCGGGGATGTAGTCGTGGTTGTACAGCGTGAACAGGAGGGGGCCGAGCACACAGCCCTGGGGGGCTCTGGTGTTGAGCATTAGAGTGGAGGAGGTGAGTCCGCCAATCCGAACTGACTGGGGTCTGTTTGTGAGGAAGTCCAATATCCAGTTGCAGAGTGTGGAGTGCTGAGTTTGCTGATCATCTTCAAGGGGGAGATTGTGTTGAATGCTGAGCTGAAATCCACAAACAGCATTCTGATGTAGGTGTTGTTTGTCTCAAGGTGTGTGAGGGCTGAGTGGAGGGCAATGGAGATTGTTGGTTTTAAAAGCAAACTGGTGAGGCTCCAGGCTGGCTGGGATGTTGTTTTAATGTGCTGAAGAACCACTTTCTCAAAGCATTTCCTCAGAATGGGTTTGAGAGCCACAGGGCGGTAGTCGTTCAGACTAGAATCTGCAGATTTTTAGGTACAGGAACGATGGTGGCTGTCTTGAAGCAGATGGGAACCCTCTCCTGAGACACTGAGAGTTCGTAAATGGGGTGGTGATGGTGCAGTGGCTAAGATACGCACCTTTGGTGTGAGAGACATGGGTTCAAATCCCCAATGTGACACATCCACCAATATATCCTCGAGCAAGACACTTAACCTCTAGCTGTTCCAGAGGCGTGCGACCTCTGACATGTATAGCATTGTGAATGTTATCAGGCCCAGCTGATTTACTCATATTCACTCTCAGTGGGACTCTCCTCACATCTGCTGTGGATACTGACAGTGGCCGGTCCTCTGGAGGTGGAGTAGACTTTACAGCTGACTCTTTGTTGAGGAGATAAAGCGAGCATAAAAGGTGTTTAGTTCATCTGGTAATGTGGCCTCACACATGATGGGGGAGCTCCTGCTTTTGTATCCTGTGATGTTTTTGATGGCCTGTCACATACAATGAACAAACTTATAAATGCAACACTTTAGGATGGCCACAATAAAAGGCCACTCGAAAATGTGCAGTTCCATCACACAGCACAACACCACAGATGTCGCAGGTTTTGGGAGGCCAGGTTACTGTTTTGAGGCAGCGTACAGTTGGCATGCTGACTGTAGGAATGTCCACCAGAGCTGTTGTCCGTGAATTTAATGTTCATTTCTCTACCATAAGCCGTCTCCAAAGGCGTAACCACACCAGTCCATGACTTCCACATCCAGCCTCTTCACCTCCAAGATCATCTGAGACCAGCCACCCGGACAGCTGCTGCAACAATGGGTTTGCATAACCAAAGAATTTCTGCACAAACTGTCAGGAACAAGAGCGTGTTCCAGGTCCTACCAATATCCAGCAACTTTCCACAGCCATTGAAGAGAAGTGGACCAACACTCCACAGGCCACAATCAACAACCTGATCATCTCTATGCGAAGGAGATGTGTTGCACTGTGTGAGGCAAATGGTGGTCACACTAGATGCTGACTGGTTTCCGGACCTCCCCGGAGCCCCCAATACAGTGAAACTGCACATTTTCGAGCCTAAGGCACACCTGTGCAATACCCATGCTGTCTGATCAGCATCTTGATATGCCACACCTGTGAGGTGGATGGATTATCTCAGCAAAGGAGGAGTGCTCACTGACACAGATTTTGACAGATTTGAGAACAATATTTGAGAGAAATAGGCCTTTTGTGTAAATAGAGAAAGTCTTAGATCTTTGAGTTCAGCTCATGATGAATGGGGGAAAAAAGTGTTTTGCATAATTTTGTTCAGTGTAGAAAGGCATGTTATATCATTACCGGAATTCTTTTTTTTCATCCACATATAGTATTGTAGCAAATTAAATTGGAAAACCAAATTCAGTTTATTTATTGTACATAACCTATTTTTAAATGTTTATTTTCTGTTTGGTTTTTCTTTGCAGAAAAGGCCCAGTTCTACCTCTTATTGTCTTGATGTCAAAGCCCGAGATCATCTTCCCTGTTCCTCTTTATCTGCTTCATCACAAAACTCTTCCTATATTCTTGGACTGTCTGAATTTTGGGCCCCTTTGTCATCACTGGAATCACAAGAATAAGATTTGAAAGCATCTTTGAAGATAAAACTTGCTGGTGGATACCAGGTCAAAAAATTTACTTTTCCTCAAATGTTTATGTAGGAACAATATGTGACAGAATTAGAGAGAAACACAGGGAGGGCTGAGGTAACAAATCAAAGTAAAGTATCCCAACTTCAGAAACTCCAAACATAAGTTAGTGTGAATGACTTAATGAGCAGAGCTAACCTGAAGTGCAAAAACTAATCTCATCATCATCAAACTTCAATCATTTACTCTACACCTCTGAAATTTCCCCCATGTATTGTGGCCATTAGAAGATCCAACACACACACACACACACACACACACACACACACACACACACACACACACACACACAC
>NC_060156.1:27477789-27481383 GCF_021292245.1 Micropterus dolomieu | reverse complement strand
GAGTGGAGGGCAATGGAGATTGTTGGTTTTAAAAGCAAACTGGTGAGGCTCCAGGCTGGCTGGGATGTTGTTTTAATGTGCTGAAGAACCACTTTCTCAAAGCATTTCCTCAGAATGGGTTTGAGAGCCACAGGGCGGTAGTCGTTCAGACTAGAATCTGCAGATTTTTAGGTACAGGAACGGTGGTGGCTGTCTTGAAGCAGATGGGAACCCTCTCCTGAGACACTGAGAGGTTGTAAATGGGGTGGTGATGGTGCAGTGGCTAAGATACGCACCTTTGGTGTGAGAGACATGGGTTCAAATCCCCACTGTGACACATCCACCAATATATCCTCGAGCAAGACACTTAACCTCTAGCTGTTCCAGAGGCGTGCGACCTCTGACATGTATAGCATTGTGAATGTTATCAGGCCCAGCTGATTTACTCATATTCACTCTCAGTGGGACTCTCCTCACATCTGCTGTGGATACTGACAGTGGCCGGTCCTCTGGAGGTGGAGTAGACTTTACAGCTGACTCTTTGTTGAGGAGATAAAGCGAGCATAAAAGGTGTTTAGTTCATCTGGTAATGTGGCCTCACACATGATGGGGGAGCTCCTGCTTTTGTATCCTGTGATGTTTTTGATGGCCTGTCACATACAATGAACAAACTTATAAATGCAACACTTTAGGATGGCCACAATAAAAGGCCACTCGAAAATGTGCAGTTCCATCACACAGCACAACACCACAGATGTCGCAGGTTTTGAGGGAGCGTGTAATTGGCGTGCTGACTGCAGGAATGTCCACCAGAGCTGTTGTCTGTGAATATAATTTCTCTCATTTCCCATAAGCCATCTCCAAAGGCGTAACCACACCAGTCCATGACTTCCACATCCAGCCTCTTCACCTCCAAGATCATCTGAGACCAGCCACCCGGACAGCTGCTGCAACAATGGGTTTGCATAACCAAAGAATTTCTGCACAAACTGTCAGGAACAAGAGCGTGTTCCAGGTCCTACCAATATCCAGCAACTTTGCACAGCCATTGAAGAGCAGTGGACCAACACTCCACAGGCCACAATCAACAACCTGATCATCTCTATGCGAAGGAGATGTGTTGCACTGTGTGAGGCAAATGGTGGTCACACTAGATACTGACTGGTTTCCGGACCCCCCCGGAGCCCCCAATACAGTGAAACTGCACATTTTCGAGCCTAAGGCACACCTGTGCAATACCCATGCTGTCTGATCAGCATCTTGATATGCCACACCTGCGAGGTGGATGGATTATCTCAGCAAAGGAGAAGTGCTCACTGACACAGATTTTGACAGATTTGAGAACAATATTTGAGAGAAATAGGCCTTTTGTGCACATAAAGAAAGTCTTAGATCTTTGAGTTCAGCTCATGATGAATGGGGGCAAAAAAAAGGGTTGCATTTATAATTTTGTTCAGTGTAGAAAGGCATGTTATATCATTAGCAGAATTCTTTTTTTTCATCCACATATAGTATTGTAGCAAATTAAATTGGAAAACCAAATTCAGTTTATTTATTGTACATAACCTATTTTTAAATGTTTATTTTCTGTTTGGTTTTTTTTCGCAGAAAAGGCCCAGTTCTACCTCTTAGAATTTGAATTAGAGAGAAACACAGGGAGGGCTGAGGTAACACATGAAGCAAAGTATCCCAACTTCAGAAACTCCAGACTTAAGCTATTAGGGAATACAACCTTAAGGGAGTAAAAGGAAATACATGATTCAAAATGTTTTCAGCAAAATGAAACAAAGTTAGTGTGAATGACTTAATGAGCAGAGCTAACCTGAAGTGCAAAAACTCATCTCTCTATAGATCAGTGTTTGTTGGTAGAAACGATCATTTACTCTACACCTCTGAAATTTCCCCCATGTATTGTGGCCATTAGAAGATCCAACAAACACACACACACACACACATATTAATTCCCTCAAGATTTAATTTGCCTCTCTGTGAACACCGTTATGCAGCCTGTTAGCTGTTTCTAACGGTGGTGTGCCGAACCCCTCCGGACAGGAAGTTTCTCACCTGCATGGATTTGTGTCCGAGGTGTCAAGAAAAACAAGCTTCAGCATAAACACATGATGCAGCCGCCACACACCAACATGTGATGCAATCATTGCTGACAGTGTGTGTGTGTGTGTGTGTGTGTGTGGGGGGGGGGTTCTTGTTGAGAGTGTCTGTCATGACTTTTAGTGTTCCTTTAGATTCCATTATTTAATCAAGAAATACTTTTTATAATAAAAACAATTGACCAAATTACAGTGTGTGATGTGTAAAGGGGTCATCACAGTCACAAATCCACAGAGAATTATCACTTGACTCTGTAGTTCCTCTCAACTCTATGATATGTCTTTTAATTAATAGTTTTGGTTTTAAGGCCCCAACTTCACTGTTTTGGTTTACACTCACTATTCTCATCAACAGGCAGCCGTTTTCAGCAAAAAAAACCACCACCAAACAGCAGACACACACAGTCAGAGGTGGTGAACATACTGTCGGAGGTCAAAGGAAGCCTGGCCACCCCAAATTATATTCTAATAAAGAAACTAAATGTATTATTACCACTACTGTGTCTTTTACTGAGTATTGCCTTTTCCCTTTGGACTTCGTATCACTTTGGTAGAAAGCGGTGTTGTTTGAGGAATGACTCAATTGCAAATGAAACCGAAGAGAGCGAGCGTGGATGTGACGGCTATGGTTCAAGTCAAGTGAGGGATGCTGTAACTGGTGCAGATGGTGTAGATGCAGACCGGACGGAAAGTCTGCTGTAAGAGGAAGGCTGCCGGGGTCTTGAAATGTCTCGTTGATGATTCTAGAGAGAATTCTCTAGGAGTAAAGCTGATGATACACGGAGCAACTTTTAGAGCAATGGTGCTGGGCAATGTTGCCATCAACGGTAATGAGAAAAGATTACTACCATAATCACTCTGCCACTCGCCCCACCCCACCGCTATCCATTCAAAACATAGTCGGGCTTGCCACAAGCAAGATTGCCCGGCAACATTGCTCAAAAAGTTTCCCCGTGTATCATCAGCTTCAAAGAAGGGAACACATCACCCCCATTCTTAATAATAATAATAATAATAATCCTTATTTGTAGAGCACTTTTCAAAAACAAGTTACAAAGTGCTTTAACAAGTGTAAAGAATAATACAAAAAAAAAGATAAGAGCATGAAAATTTAATATAAAATTAGTAAAAAACAATAAAATAAAAGGGATAAAATAAAGTCGAATAAGATCGGGAAAAGCTCTCCTATAAAAGTATGTTTTAAGAAGGGACTTAAAAGAGTTCACTGACTCAGCCGACCTGATTTCCTCGGGCAGGCTGTTCCAGAGCCTCGGGGCCCTGACAGCAAACGCTCTGTCCCCTTTAGTTTTCAGTCGAGACTCTGGAACAGACAACAGACCTCTGCCCGAGGATCTCAAGGTACGTGCTGGTGCGTATGGGACTAAAAGGTCAGAAAATCCAATAAATCCATAGGTGTCATTTACACAGGGGATGCCCACCACATTATATATATATATATATATATATATATATATATATATATATATATATATATATATAAAAAGAG
>NC_060156.1:27470873-27477689 GCF_021292245.1 Micropterus dolomieu | reverse complement strand
CGGAGTTGTTGTGAAGCCACTCCTTCGTTATTTTAGCGGTGCGCTTAGGGTCATTGTCTTGTTGGAAGGTAAACCTTCGGCCCAGTCTGAGGTCCAGAGCACTCTGGAAAAGGTTTTCGTCCAGGATATCCCTGTACTTGGCCGCATTCATCTTTCCCTCGATTGCAACCAGTCGTCCTGTCCCTGCAGCTGAAAAACACCCCCACAGCATGATGCTGCCACCACCATGCTTCACTGTTGAGACTGTATTGGACAGGTGATGAGCAGTGCCTGGTTTTCTCCACACATACCGCTTAGAATTAAGGCCAAAAAGTTCTATCTTGGTCTCATCAGACCAGAGGATCTTATTTATCACCATCTTGGAGTCCTTCAGGTGTTTTTTAGCAAACTCCATGCGGGCTTTCATGTGTCTTGCACTGAGGAGAGGCTTCCGCCGGGCCACTCAGCCATAAAGCCCCGACTGGTGGATTGCTGCAGTGATGGTTGACTTACTACAACTTTCTTCCATCTCCCGACTGCATCTCTGGAGCTCAGCCACAGTGACCTTTGGGTTCTTCTTTACCTCTCTCACCAAGGCTCTTCTCCCCCGATAGCTCAGTTTGGCCGGACGGCCAGCTCTAGGAAGGGTTCTGGTCGTCCCAAACGTCTTCCATTTGAGGATTCTGGAGGCCACTGTGCTCTTAGGATCCTTAAGTGCAGCAGAAATTTTTTTGTAACCTTGGCCAGATCTGTGCCTTGCCACAATTCTGTTTCTGAGCTGTTCAGGCAGTTCCTTTGACCTCATGATTCTCATTTGCTCTGACATGCACTGTGAGCTGTAAGGTCTTATATAGACAGGTGTGTGGCTTTCCTAATCAAGTCCAATCAGTATAATCAAACACAGCTGGACTCAAATGAAGGTGTAGAACCATCTCAAGGATGATCAGAAGAAATAGACAGCACCTGAGTTAAATATGAGTGTCACGGCAAAGGGTCTGAATACTTATGACCATGTGATATTTCAGTTTTTCTTTTTTAATAAATTTGCAAAAATTTCTACATTTCTGTTTTTTTCTGTCAAGATGGGGTGCTGAGTGTACATTACTGACAAATAAAATGAACTTTTTTGATTTTTGGAAAATGGCTGCAACGAAACAAAGAGTGAAAATTTTAAAGGGGTCTGAATACTTTCCGTACCCACTGTATACAGGACGGATTGAGGAGAAAGTGAGGATGATGATGCACAATAAAGAAAAGAAAGGAGGGAGACATCACTGTCCAATAGAGACAGAGAGTCAAAGGAGAGGAGGGACAAACTGAGTGTCAGAAAGAGATAAATCAACTGTATGATAAAGCGTTCTGGTCAGAAGCTGCCAGAGCTGCAGCTCCTCTTTTCCTCATCTCACTGTCTGATGGAGGCTGATGACGGAGCAGAGCTCTGCTTTCCACAATTTCTCAACACCTCCTGCAGGAAGTCGACACTTCCTGGGTCTAAAGATGTATTTCTGAACACTCTTCTGTCCTCCATCTCTCTGCTCACTGTGGCTCTCAACCTGCTTGTCATCATCTCAGTCTCCCACTTCAGGCAGAGATCAATTTCTCAGCAGAACCTTCACCTATTATGTTTTACATGAGAAATGTACTTCTAACTAGTACTTTTTCCATTTTCCACTATTGTGTGATGCTATGTGTGATGATACTTTCCTCTTTCCCTCCAGGCAGCTCCACACACCCACCAACATCCTCCTCCTCTCTCTGGCTGTCTCAGACTTTCTCGTGGGCCTCCTGCTGATGCCGGGAGAAATCCTTAGAAACATAACCTGCTGGTTTCTTGGTGACCTCATGTGTTCTCTGTATATTTATGTAGGGTACATTATTCCTGTTTCCTCAGTAGGAGTCATGGTGCTCATATCAGTTGACCGATATGTTGCTATTTGTCACCCTCTACATTATACCACCAGAATCACTGAGAGAAGAGTTAAACTCTGTGTTTGTCTGTGTTGGTTCTGTTCTGTTTTCTACAGTAGTCTCTTTGTAAAAGATGACCTGACTCAACCAGGGAGGTATAATTCCTGCTACGGAGAGTGTGTGATTGTAGTTGACCATATCACAGATACTATTAACCTTGTTTTGACCTTTATTGTTCCAGTTTCTCTCATCATCGTTCTGTATATGAGAGTGTTTGTAGTGGCGGTGTCTCAGGCTCGTGCCATGCGCTCTCACATTACAGCTGTCACACTCCAACGTTCAGTGACTCTAACAGCAAAGAAATTTGAGCTGAAAGCAGCCAGGACTCTTGGTGTTCTTGTAGTTGTGTTCCTAATATGTTTCTGCCCATATTACTGTGTGTCTCTTGCAGGAGACAGCTTGCTTGATACTTCTCCTGTTATCATTGGGCTCTATCTGTATTATTTTAACTCGTGTCTAAACCCTGTGATTTATGCCATGTTCTACCCCTGGTTTAGAAAATCAGTTAAACTTATTGTTACTCTTCAGATTCTGCAGCCTGGCTCCTGTGAGGCCAACATGCTGTAGGAGGCTGTGAAGTGACTGAAATGAGATTTACAGCTTTTTAGCTTTACAAAGGTGCTTTTCACTGAATTCAAAATCCAAAAGTGGAAGTGAAATGTCTTTCTTCTCTCTCTTTAAATAGTATATAAATGTCCTGTACTGCAAAAAAGTCTTAAGCTGGTGTTGAAAAATGCTGTAATGCTTAATAGACATGTTAAAAGATTATATTATTATTAAATACCCAAAGGCAACGTGAGTGAACAGGCAGAGTTAACCATCCTGATGGCCAGAGGAAAGAAGCTTTTCAAGTTTGAGTTGGACTTGTGGCCTAAGACGTTTTTGCCTAAGCCTAGAATCTAGAATTGTCTGTTGCAGACTGAGGGGAGGCTCAGTGAATGTAAGTAAAAAATATATTACATTAGTTATCAGAAGGAGGTCACATAGAATAGGCCAAATGTTAAAGAGAGTTCAGAGTTTAAGACAACATCCTCCTCCTATCCCTGACTGTCTCGTGGGCCTCCTGCTGATGCAGGTAGAAATCCTCCAAAAAACAGCCTGCCGGGTTCTTGGTGACCTCATGTGTACTATGCACGCATCTTATGTGTAACTCTGCTCAATTTCAGCTTCACATAACCTGGAAAGAATGTGTTCATTGTGTTTATGTCAAGATGATTGTAATCAATATTGAGTTAGAGTTTGAGTGTTTTGCTAGTTAAATGTGGCTGTATTTTGAAACTCGCTGCTTTACATATATTCAATTCCACCAGATTTAATCAAATAAGCATCATGAAATGATTTTTGGACACATTATTTTGATGTTTTTCATTAAATTTCACACAGTGATATACAGTACAATATCCAGTATATAATATAGAAAGTCAAGTAATACTTCACAGTATACAATGTATGAAGTACTGTAACTTTTAGGCGGGCATGGAAAAATTCTATGCAAGAATGCTTTCAAAACTAGACATATTAATAGATAATATTTATTAATTAACAAAATTCAAAGACAAATCTACATAGTCTACTTAATGTGAAAAGTCAAAGGACTGCTAATCAGCAGAGTTTCTTGTGAGCTAGATATCAAAGTCACTGGGGTCCTGATAGAGTTTCAGGAGCCCAGATCAGCAGAGTCTCTGGAACTCTGGACAACTTATTCTCTGTGAGACTGGGGAACAACTCAGCAGAGTCAGGAGGTTGTTGCAGCAGCCTGGAGGGATACCAGAGATAATTGCAGCTCTGTGAGTAGGAAATGCAGTTATTCTAGAAAGAAACATTGCTGCACCATAGCAGCCGAAGTCAATAGTTGTTAAGCAGGGACAAACTTAACTGTAACTCAGCAGGTTTAGCGGACTGCGACAGTTCAACTCAGGCAGGGGACTGTTGTAGCCCAGCAGAGTCACAAGGTTGCAGCTCAACAAGAACAGGACAGGACAGCTGCTCAACACAAACAGGGGTTAGCTGTAGCTTGGGGAGTTAGGAATGTTGCATTTCAGGCACAGACATCTATTGCAGCACAGAAAAGGCCGGTGAAATGTAGAACATTCACTGAGAAGTTATCCTCTATTTCGAACAAAAAACATCTGCACACTTTTTGAAGACCCTAGGAGGTGCCATTTTCTGTGATATCTGAGAAGGTCTTATGGGAATTTAGCGAGGCAAAAGGAAAGAAAACACACATTCGGCTGATAGAGTGCACCTATTTGTCACAGGTGCATTCAATCAGCTGATTGTTTCATTTTGCCTCACATCATAAGCCTTACAGTACCTGTGATACTGCTTAGGGGCATAATAACTACTCAGTGTGCAGGTCATTCTTTATTTTTCACTTTGTCATATTTTTATTGAACAGAGTGGTCAGCTTACAATCCAAATACAGTAACACAGTAACTGTCTCCATTTCCATTTTTAAATTCATAAGGAACAGTATCCCCAAACAAATATCCTATTACATCCCCGTGCCCTCCTTAGGAGGAAAGATTCTGGCAGATTTATATATTCAGAAATAAATAAATGCTCAATAAAGAAATACAGCAAAAAAATAAATTGGCAGTAATTAAATTATACAATAAGACATAAATGTATATATTTTAATTAGCTATAAATTATGGTAGTGAGGGTGACTTCGAAAGACTCAAGATCTTCCGACAGGTGATCAGAGGTAACGCAATCACATTGACTTGAGTCAACATGGCCATAATTTCAGACAGATCTCCAAAAACTTTGAGATTGTATCAAAGAATAGCTGCCAGACGTTGGAGAGTTTGGGGCCTGACCACAACATGTGGGTCAAGTTACAAGGGGTCTGGGAACATCTACTGCATCCCTCTTCCGATCTACCCAGATAGATCTTGGCAAGCCTGACTTTATCATAGTGAATCCTATGTGATATGCAGCCGAAGAAAGAATTCACTGCTTGCAGCACTTTTTCTCAAAAGTCATCTGACAGGGTAATCTGCAATTCATTCTCCTAAGTGGCCCTTATTTTTTAACATTACGACTGTTACCATTAACACTACTATAAATATCTGTACCATTTTTCATTTAGTCTATAGCAACATCACCTTTACTGTGTACCTCTGTGTGTGTATATTGTGTTGGCTGCCTCCCTCCCCTCTCTCTCTCCTTCTATCCCTCTCTTTTTCTCTCTGTTCCTCTCCTGCCCTCTCTCTCTCTCGCTCTCTCTCTCTCCTTCACCCCAACCGGTCGAGGCAGATGGCCGCCCACCCTGAGCCATGGTTCTGCTCGAGGTTTCTGCCTCTTAAAAGGAAGTTTTTCCTTGGCTCTGTCGGCTAGTGCTGCTCTTGGTGGGAACTGTTGGGCTTCTGTAAATAACATCACAGAGTACGGTCTAGACCTGCTCTTTTATGAAAAGCGCTGTGAGATAACTGTTGTTGTGATTTGGCGCTATGTAGCAGACCTAAACATTTTTAGTTATGCATTTTAATAAATTTATGAGAATTGATACCTAATTATGAATTCATAATTGAAGATTCATAAAATCAAAATTTTCCTCGTTAAGGGCACCACCGGAGTTGTTATAATCCTAGAGTCTCCGGACCTCTAGGTAGTTTTGAATAATTATACAATTATTACTAGTGATCAGTTAGTTAATAATCACTCAATTATCTTAAATCAGTCAGTCAGTCTCATATCTAAAGGGTCAATTCTCTTGGCAGGAACTAGAAATAGGCAACACACACAGCTCTTGATTATATTACAGTGAATTTATTCTCTAACTAAGGTGATAAAAAGATGGTTGGATACAGGGAACATAAACATTCAGGTTTCCTTCGTTGCTGCTGGCGAGACCACGTGGCTTGGTCTGACCTCGGTGAAGTTGGCTCGACGAAAAAGGCTTAAAATGGAACTTGGTCGTTCCTGAATTAGTCCAGTGTAACTTAACGGACTGATAACTTTAACAAACAAAAGAAATAAAGAAAATAAAACAAACTGAAGGCAGATCGATGTTGCGGCACTTCAGGTGTGTAGCTTCAGGCGAACAAAAGGCTTGTTTGTTTCGCTGGCCGAGTCTGGGCGTTGCCTGGCGAGGCACGCCAAACACGTGTCGAAGCGTCCAGAGAGCGGAGCAGAGAGCCAACAGCGAAGAGAAGAGCTGAAGCGAGGTCGCGTGTTGCTCTTTTGTTGCCTGGGGCGTGGTTCCCCAGGGGGCGTCTCAGGTTTCCCAAGGGACTGACTTTCTAAACTTAATGTCTAAAAGAAATCTATTTGCGCGTATTATAATCAAATATTTTCCACAATCGAACCTCAATGGTCAAACGGTTATACTGTTCTAGGCATTTGGTAACAGGAAACAATTGTCACATTATTTTCCGATGAGGGCATGTAATACTTATTTCGTCCACTTGGGGGAGCTCAGGTTACATGAGGAAAGCTTGGATTAAATCAAAGATCGTCTCTCCTTAGGAACTGGGGAATTTGTTGATTCATCCTTAAATTCAAGCTGGCGGTTAAGAGTATAGTAAAACATTCCTTTGTCATCATTTCTAAAGGAGGTTTGTAGGAAAGTATTATGAACAAGCATTGATTACATCAGATGAAGGAGTGTCTTGCTGAAAATAAAAACACTGCACAAGTAACTTCTTTTCAGCACTAATATCAACAACAGATAGCAACAACAGTTAACATAACTACTCAAATAGAGGCAAACGTAATTGGGTAACTAAAGATTTAATTAAACTTAATTAAATGCTTTGAGTCTTTGGAGACTGCAGTCCTTTGTCATCCAAAGTTTGGCGTCTGGACCATGTCACACTTGGGTGAGACAGGGGTTTTCCTTTTTGATGTGGTAATAAAACAAAG
>NC_060156.1:27462208-27470773 GCF_021292245.1 Micropterus dolomieu | reverse complement strand
GGCATGTAATACTTATTTCGTCCACTTGGGGGAGCTCAGGTTACATGAGGAAAGCTTGGATTAAATCAAAGATCGTCTCTCCTTAGGAACTGGGGAATTTGTTGATTCATCCTTAAATTCAAGCTGGCGGTTAAGAGTATAGTAAAACATTCCTTTGTCATCATTTCTAAAGGAGGTTTGTAGGAAAGTATTATGAACAAGCATTGATTACATCAGATGAAGGAGTGTCTTGCTGAAAATAAAAACACTGCACAAGTAACTTCTTTTCAGCACTAATATCAACAACAGATAGCAACAACAGTTAACATAACTACTCAAATAGAGGCAAACGTAATTGGGTAACTAAAGATTTAATTAAACTTAATTAAATGCTTTGAGTCTTTGGAGACTGCAGTCCTTTGTCATCCAAAGTTTGGCGTCTGGACCATGTCACACTTGGGTGAGACAGGGGTTTTCCTTTTTGATGTGGTAATAAAACAAAGAATAAGGTCAGTTGACACGGAAACGTGTGTGGGGGGCCAGTTTTGATAGGCTGTTCAGGGAGATGCCAATGGCTGGTTCGTGTCCCTTTGTCAGTTTAACAGTCAGGCCCCGCGTTATCAGCTTCGGAATCAAAAAGGTGCCAGTTTTATGGTCAGGGATAGCACTTAGAGAAAGCAACTTTGACCCCTCCCCTTCTTCTCTGGGGAGCGGAAAGGAATTTAGGGTAGCTCCAAATTTATTCAATGTAAAATGCACAAATCCACACTGTTGTTCACTACAGCTATATAAATAAAATTGAATTGAACTGAATTATTTTGCTAAGAAGAGAGTGAATATATGGAAAGAGCGGCTTGTAAAAATTAGAGTCCTGGCCCTTAAATAAGAGAGTTAGCCCCAAGAATTAAGTCTATACCGCTTGGAGGTGGGATTTGAGGAAATTGGGAGGTTCTGGTGACGTAGCTGAAAGTAAGAAAATCTGAACTATTAAAATTAAAGGTTTTGCAAAATTGTTCTACTTATTATAATTACATAAGGGAGTTGTCTGGGAGAGAGTGAGCCAGCCGGAGTGAAGCTTGATTTGTGGCCATGCCCCCCCCCCCCCCCCCCCCCCCCCATCTGAGGGGGGTTGCAAGGTTAGCATCATCAGCTGGTCATCAATGTTGCACATTTCTTTGTGCTTCTGCTTTTAAAATGTCTACCTGGAAGGGACCTAGCTGATCCAGTATAACTACCTTGTGTCTTGTTACTGTGCTCAGTCTTGCCATGGTGTATGACTTTTTACAGTAAACTGTCTTCTGCAACCTCACCTTGTTAGCTGAGTTTGAATGTTCCTGGTATGACACTGTACAATTTAAAGTAACAGCTAAACTGACTGAATACCCTACAGCTCATGGTCACCTTATCTCCACAGCAGGCCCACTTGCTGTACCCGTACCTGTAAGGCATGGTAGGTGTTTTACTATGTAATGTTTAATGTCCTGTCTGTGGATCACCTCTGCTAAAACCATATCAACGCTGTGGGCTCCAGGACAGAGCCCCCGCGTGTAAGTGCCTGGGCCCTCCCTGTCTCCAGCTGCTACCAAAACTGATCATAAAACCCAGCCACCCCATCCACAATCTATGGCACCACTCACCTTCTATCCAGCTGCGTTAGATTTATAGAACTCATTTAATCTAACTCAGTTTGTTACTGGCCCTACACATGAACATAACTGTCTACACTTGATCTAATACACTCTCTTGCCCATTACCTAAGGAAGACAGAAA
Organism: Micropterus dolomieu; assembly: GCF_021292245.1. Taxonomy (NCBI): domain Eukaryota; kingdom Metazoa; phylum Chordata; class Actinopteri; order Centrarchiformes; family Centrarchidae; genus Micropterus; species Micropterus dolomieu. The sequence goes on along the minus strand of NC_060156.1, from coordinate 27,469,024 downwards.
CAGTCTTTAAAGTTTATGGTCAGAGGCCAGGCCTGCAGAGCATAGGCAGGAGGCCAGTGGCTGGGCAACAACTGCTTTAGTTCCAAGACAGGGGCAGTTGCAACTCAGCAGAGTCAAGAGGTTGTGCGGGGACACAAGAGATCCATGTTCTGTGGCCGGTGACGGCTGCGTTTCAATAGGCACAGGATGTGGCAGTGGTATAACAAAGGCAGGGGGTTAGGGTTATTCTGAGTCCACTCCACTTCAGAACCTGGGAGCCAAATTATCTCTGAGGTTGTCTACTGTCCAAAACAAAACAGACCCAGTAATTAAAACATTGAAACACGTGCGGTGTTAGCCCTGTTGTATGTTTACAGCTAATAGCTGATCCAGGTCCGGGTCTGCCAGAGAACGCAACGTAACTTTTCCTTCCACAGATGTACTTCGTCAGAGCCACAGACCCTGGAATGCTCAGTTCGCCTCTGTGATGTCAAAAATTCAATGACAAATAATTTCCTCCAGCAGAACACAGACAAAACAGAGATCCTGGTCATTGGATCCCAGCAAATGGCAAAGCAGATCCGCTGGTTCCCTGGTGAATCACATCAAGCCTGTTGCTAAAAATCTTAATGTCTGGTTGGGCTGTAATTTAAGTGTTGAGCAGCACACCACAAAGCTTGTGCAATCGTGGAAATTGTTGCTGGTAAGAGAATAAGCAAATAACTAAGTAAGAACCAACCATTGTCTTTGAAGAATGTAATAATAAAAAGAGATTGACAGAGAAGTATGTTAATTAGCTGGGCCAGAGGTTCTGTCTCCTAGGGCAGTAACTAACGTCTGGCCCCGAGCAAAGGGATGCATAATCATTTACATAGTCTAGGTTTCTATTGTTTTGGGAAAAGAAGATCCTCTCCCGGCCTTGAGTACTTCCTTGTTTCTTTCTTCCTTTAATAAATACCAAAAGTCAACTGTTTGTTGCAATCAAGTGGCAACCTTCCGGTCTCCGAGCTGAAGCTTTCCCGGAAGACCGAAAACCTGCAATTCATTGAGTGGCAGCTTGAGGCTGGCTCCAAAAGGGAGTCAATCCCCATTGATCCATGATGTTAAAATGCCCTGGTACAAAATTTGTGTATATTGCTAATTTTGCCCTTCTTGACAACTGTGAGGGGGGTGAATTTTGGGGGGTGAACCCACCTGTTTAAATTAAGCCTTGAAGTTCTGTACTTCAAACTTGGAACATGTAAGTTGTGGACTATACTGTATGTGTAGTTTTACTGTTATACAGTATGTTAACCGGGTGAACTTGCCACTAGCATGCTGCGTGGCTAATGTGGCTAGCGTCTGTTCCACACACTGAGCAGTGTTAGTGGAGTAACGTCATTTCATACTGAGAGACAGTAAATAAACACAGTAGCAGGTATTAAGTTGCTTTAGTGGGACTCTACTGCAAAGCTAACGTTAGCTCCGCGGCTAACGTTAACATTAAGCCTGAAGCCCATGAAAACAGCACAGTAATCGGTGGCATGTGGTGAGTTACTTTTTGTGTAACTACTGTAACGCTAATGTTATCTCTGCTTATTAAGCTGTCTTCTGCTCTTGATGTTCGCTGGTAAAGTTACGTGGGTCTGCTGTTGTTGTGATATGCATATGTACCTGATAGACCCTGTGGTACACATGTGAAAAACAAATGGTTACTTTTTTTGGTTTAACTGTAACATCAAGCTGCAAACTTGCTCATACCCAAAAGCTTTTATGTTAGAGAATCTTTGGGCAGTGTGTTTAAAGTCAGGCAGGGACTAAAATATTATAATTCAGATTTACTTATAACGTTAACTTGCTGCTATAATAGTATCGGTGACAATGCTGCAGCTCTGTTACAGTTCAATTCAATTCAATTCTATTTATATAGCGCCAAATCACAACAACAGTTATCTCACAGTGCTTTTCATAAAAGAGCAGGTCTAGACCGTACTCTATGATGCTATTTACAGAAGCCCAACAATTCCCACCAAGAGCAGCACTAGGCGACAGAGGCAAGGAAAAACTTCCTTTTAAGAGGCAGAAACCTCGAGCACAACCATGGCTCAGGGTGGGCGGCCATCTGCCTCGACCGGATGGGGGTGAAGGAGAGAGAGAGGGAGAGAGAGAGAGAGAGAGAAAAGTGAGGGATGGAAGGAGAGAGAGGGGGGAGGGAGGCAGCCTACACAATATAGACACAGAGGTAACAGACAAAGACAGTAAAGGTGATGTTGCTATAGACTAAATGAAAAATGGTACAGATATTTATTGTTGTGTTAATGATAACAATCGTAATGTTAATGATTATAATAACAATAATAGGACTAGTGTAATAAATATAGGAATGCTGCTCTTCTGCTGCATTCATGTAGCAATGCAGTATAAACAGTCTGAGTCTCACTTACTTATAAATTAGCTCTTGGTACGTCACAACTCCATTTACAGCTAAAGCCAAATGCTCTGTGTAATTTATTTCCCTCTTCACTTGATAAAAATTATACAATTGTTTTGCACTTTTTGTAGCCATTGCTACAAGATGAACCAGCTTGTTAGCTCTGCTAGGATGTTATTAATTGACTAACTGAGCAGCAAGAGACATGTATGGAACTGTAAATAGATATCTTTTATTGCGCAATAGTGTTTCCTTTATGGTGCAGAATGTGGCAAGGTGCAGTGTAAATATGTAAATGCCAGTGTTTGTAGCATGATACATTAACTTACTTCTAATTGTTTTGGACTTTTTGTAGCTGTTGCCATACCAGACAGAGACATACCACCAGGATAGCAGTGGAAGATGCTCACTCAACGCTTGGCGAGCTCCTTGCGTATCCTGTATCCTGTAGGGTGGTGATGGTGCAATGGATAAGACACATGTCTTTGGTGTGAGAGACCCAGGTTCAATCTCCCAAGACACTTGGGCAAGAGCAAGACACTTAACCCATCATTTCTCCAGAGGCTGACATGTAAGTCACTTTGGTCAGCTAAATGAATAATTGGAAATGTAAATGTGGTCGAGCGAATGAGAACATCACGGTGAAAGTTAGCAGAGAAAAATATTAGCAGTAAGTTTCAGCCTGGTAGTGAACGTGCAGTGTAGGTCACTGTGTCTGTTAATTAAAGTCTGTAGTTTCCCCAACTGTATCTTTCCAGCACGTTTTATGGCCATTTATAACGTTCAGGTATTAGTACTAACATTAGGTAGGTAGGTTTTATTGTCACAATACGTGAAGTTGTAGAGTGAAATTGAGTTTTGTAACTCCCGACAGAATCAATTATGAAAAATGGTAACAGAAATAAACTATCATCACTGGAGCAGTGCTGAGGATGAATTAGAGTTTAAAAGTCCGATAGCTTGAGGGAAAAAGCTGCTCTGCAGTCTGGTGGTGCGGCAGCAGAAACTTCTATATCTCTTCCCAGAAGGCAGCAGGGTGAACGGGCTGTGGCTGGGTGGGTACTGTCCTTTAGTATCCTTAGGGCTCTGCACAGGCACCTCACCTCACCGATATCACTGATGCTCGGGAGATGGGTACCAATGATCTTAGGGGTTTTAATCACCTGCTGCCGAGCCCTCTGGCCTTCTTAGCTTCCTCATTAAATACAGTCGTTTCTGAGCTTTCTTCACCAGCGTAGAGATGTGAGACGACTATGTCAGGTTCTCTGTGATGCTGATTCCCAGGAACTTGAAACACCTGCTCCACCTCAGCACCACTGATGTAGACAGGAGTGTGTGTCTTTATCTCCTTCTTCCTGAAATCAATGATCAGCTCCTTGGTTTTGCTGACGTTGAGCAGTAGGTTGTTCTCTGTACACAACTCAGCAAGATTATGAATTTCCTCCTGATACTTGTCAAGGGTTGAGAACATCAGGCACAAGCTTAGACTAAACTGGTGTACAGCTCTGTCCTGTACACATACTGTACATCCTGATAATTATATTTCAAATTTTAGAGAAGTCTGACAACTGGATGTTGAAGAAATGAAGGGCCGTGGAGATGAGGTTAATGAAGTAAAGTAGGGATGCAAACTATTCATTTTAAGCTAATTATGAGATGTTTCTTTTACATTTTAATGCACAAATTAAATGCTTAGTAATTATCCAGAAATCCTGTATAGAAAAGAATTATGTATCAAGATGCATCAATAATAGTTTTATAATCGCATCGCAGCCCTCTGAATCGTAATTGAATTGTGAGGTGCCCAGAGATTCCCACCCCTCGTTTCGAGTATAATATATGGAGGACTACTTCAAACTATTTCTAGCTATTAACTTTGGGTATATATTACTATTGAAATGTCACTGTCACATAATGTTAGCTTAGTATTTATGCATAAACTCTCTAAACCAACATACACTCTGTCTTACATTTGTCTTTACAGGTAGCCTGATTTTGTGAGCATTGACCTCCAGAGAGTAGAGTAGAAAGCATTTGTTTGGAAGAGACAGAGGTAATGTGTTGTGTGCATGTAATCTTACATGTATCACAGTAGTTTGTGTAATGTCAACACTGAGGCTGACAGTAATTGTCAGAGTAGGATGTCCAATATGAAATTTATAGATGTGATATTTTCAGTAAAAAGATACCCCATAAATGAGCAAAGTTAACAAAGTGATAGAGTAATGATTACTGTAACAACCCAATATCTGTTCCTCTATGTACACATTTGTTACTTTACACCAGTTACACTTACCATGAGGCAGAAACATGCATGGAACTGACATAACTGAATTACTGATCTTACAAAGTAATGTGCTACTGGGTACTATTTACTTGAAAAGTAGGTCAGTAATCAAAGTATCTGCAGCTACTGAACCATCAGACAATCATTGCCATGTTTTAAATACTTTATCAACCATAATAAAGTTTGTGAAATGAGAGAGATGTCTGGCTTAATGAGTCACTATTTAAAACATTTTCATGGTAAAGATGTGAGATGGACCAGGTTTTTCAAGCCTTTTATATGCATGAATTTAAATGTTATCCAGAAAAGGTTTGTGAAGAATTATTTTTCTAAAACCCCAGCTCCCTTAATACTAAATTTAAAAAGACCAAAACCCTATAAAAATATCACTTTATTCATAGCCAATGAAATGGAAACACAAATCGAGGGTTTCTTGTATTCTGAAGATGTGATGGCTGGTAACGGAGCTCTCAGGTCACAGTGGTCATCCTGAGGCGATTTCCTGCGGATACAAAGACTTTCTACTGCTGCTGGTCGCTGTGTTGTTTTCACTTCAGGTGCTTGACGGAAGCATGATGTCTGCCCAGTAATATCGTCCTCCTGAGTCCTCCTGAGTCCTCCTGAGTGTGGGAGGTCCAGGAACATCTCATGAAACACGGGCTTCACCATGTCACTTAGATGATCTATAAAACATGGCAGTCACTGTTATTTGAACATTATACTGTTATGTTTCATTGGGTCAGTCATGTTTACCTACAGATACATTTAGTCTTGAATTAGGAGAAGCATGTATTTAACAGTGTGTATGTGGTGATCACAGAACTAATGTCAAGGTGATTCCAAAATGACAGAACAACATTTCATGACCCACCCACAGTAGTTACTCTTGAATCTATCTTGTTATATAAAACTATGTATTTCATTTCTAGGCAGTTAGACCGTAGTATTGGGTCCAAACTGCTGCAACACGTATTTACAGAGGGGTTAACTGTGTTAAACAATGGTCAGCAATGCTTATTATGCTTTTGCAGCATTAGCTCTGACCCATGTAAAATAAGCTTAAGAGTCCTGCTTTACACAAACAGTCACTTATTGTTGTCCATATGCTACAAACACTGGCATTTACATATTTACACTGCACCTTGCCACATTCTGCACCATAAAGGAAACACTATTGCGCAATAAAAGATATCTATTTACAGTTCCATACATGTCTCTTGCTGCTCAAGTTAGCCAATTAACAACATCCTAGCAGAGCTAACAAGCTGGTTCATCTTGTAGCAATGGCTACAAAAAGTGCAAAACAATTGGATAATTTTTATTAAGTGAAGAGGGAAATAAATTACACAGAGCATTTGGCTTTAGCTGTAAATGGAGTTGTGACATACCAAAAGCTCATTTATAAGTAAGTGAGACTCGTTGTTTATACTGCATTGCCAGTCTACATGAATGCAGCAGAAAAGCAGCATTCCTATATTTATTCCACTGGACCTGTAATAGAGCTGCAGCATTGTCACCGATATTAGTACAGGTGCTGGTTATTTAATTAGAATATCATCAAAGTTGATTTATTTCAGTAATTCCATTCAAAAAGTGAAACATTACACACAGACTGATACATTTCAAATGTTTATTTCATTTAATTGTGATGATTAAAACTGACAACTGACCCAAATTCAGTGTCTCCGAAAATCAGAATATTACTTAAGACCAATACAAAAAAGGATTTTTAGAAATTTTGGCCAACTGAAAAGTATGTACATGAAAAGTATGAGCATGTACAGCGCTCAATACTTGCGGCGTGGCATGGAGTCGATCAGTCTGTGGCACTGCTCGGGTGTTATGAGAGCCCAGGTTGCTCTGATAGTGGCCTTCAGCTCTTCTGCATTGTTGGGTCTGGCGTATCGCATCTTCCTCTTCACAATACCCCATAGATTTTCTATAGGGTTAAGGTCAGGCCAGTTTGCTGGCCAATTAAGAACACGGATACCGTTGTCCTTAAACCAGGTACTGGTAGCCTGTTGGAAAATGAAATCTGCATCTCCATAAAGTTGGTCAGCAGCAGGAAGCATGAAGTGCTCTAAAACTTCCTGGTAGACGGCTGCGTTGACCTTGGACCTCAGAAAACACAGTGGACCAA
>NC_060156.1:27459561-27462108 GCF_021292245.1 Micropterus dolomieu | reverse complement strand
TTCGCCTCTCTATTAATGTGCTTGGACACAGAGCTCTGTGAACAGCCAGCCTCTTTAGCAATGACCTTTTGTGTCTTGCCCTCCTTGTGCAAGGTGTCAATGGTCGTCTTTTGGACAGCTGTCAAGTCAGCAGTCTTCCCCATGATTGTGTAGCCTACAGAACTAGACTGAGAGACCATTTAAAGGCCTTTGCAGGTGTTTTGAGTTAATTAGCTGATTAGAGTGTGGCACCAGGTCTCTTCAATATTGAACCTTTTCACAATATTGTAATTTTCTGAGATACTGATTTTGGGGTTTTCATTAGTTGTCAGTTATAATCATCAAAATTAAAAGGAATGAACACTTGAAATATATCAGTCTGTGTGGAACGAATGTATACATTATACAAGTTTCACTTTTTGAATGGAGTTACTGAAATAAATCAACTTTTTGATGATATTCTAATTATATGCTTATATACAGTCTATGGTTGTAATTTATTTGTTTGTTCAATTCTCCATCACGACAGATACAATTTCATCAATTGAAATTGGAGTGGAGAGAAAGTCATGAAGATGATGATGGTATGCAGGGGTGTTTTTAGGATCTTGAAACATTGGGGGCTTAGCCCAGCCCATAAAACTTAATACCTTCACATAATAATTGACCTCCACCCCACCCCAAAATTAAGTCTGTAAAGCAGTAAAGCAACAGTAAACATCCTCTACTTATACGGCACAACAAAACTCAGAACAACACTATTAACTGTCTCATTTTGATGTTGCTAAATTGTAATGTCATGTGTCTAATAATAATAATACACTCTTGAACAAAATCTTAAGACCAGGAGAAACATTGCAAGTACTCGTATTTTGCGCTGGTGGATCATAACCAGGTTGTAAGTTTTGCTTCAAAATGCCAAAAGAAGAAACAGGAGCAAGAGACAAAAAAATAGAGAGTAGGCAATTTATTGAAAACTGCATTTAAACTCAAACAGGCTGTTCATCAGCTGATCAAAAGTTTAAGACCATAGGCATAAAAAGGTAAAATCTGCACAAAAATATGGCTTTCGTGTCATTGATCTTCAGGCAGTCACACTGTCATGATCTCCTGATAGCAAAGGCAAATAGGCTTTCTCTCATTGAACGTGGCAGGATTGTTGAGCTGCACAAGCAAGGCCTCTCGCAACGCGCCATCGCTGCCAAGGTTGGACACAGTAAGACAGTAATTTTACATTTCTTAAAAGATCCTGAGTTATGGGATAAAAAAGTCAAGTGGTAGACCCAAAAAAAGTTCACCTGCACTGAGCCACAGGATCCGACGGGTTGTCTGTGAAGACACAGGTCGATCCTCAACCCAAATTAAGGCACTTACTGATGCTGACTGTAGCCCAATAACCATAAGACATCATCTGCGAGAGAAGGGCTTCAAGAACAAAAAACGTCTTCAAAGGCCGCGTCTCCTCCCACGCCACAAACTTGCCTGTTTGGAATTTGCAAGGGAGCACCAAACATGGGACATTTAAAGTTGGAAGAAAGTTTTATTCTCTGACGAGAAAAATTTTTACCTGGACGGTCCTGATGGCTTCCAACGTTACTGGCATGACAAGGAGATCCCACCGGAGATGTTTTCTACGCGGCACAGTGGAGGAGGCTCCATCGTGATTTGGGGTGCTTTTTCCTTCAATGGGAAAATGGAGCTTCAGGTTGTCCAGGGGTGTCAAATGTCAAATTTTGAGAGGTCAAACAGCATAAATCATAAACTTTGCAATCAATCGCGGTCCACCTGCGTGCCGCACCGTGGGGAAGGGATCCATACCACGGATTCTGCAACCCCTTGCACCACTACTCTCCATGGTAGTGTGGGGATGTTTTGTTGTGCAGGATCACAGCCCCTATGTTTCCACATGAGGAAAGGTCAAGATAGGCTATCAGAGTAAAAATGGACTGTCTATTGCAATAGACTAGGCAACTTGATGAGTTTGTTTTTTTAAGTAGCCCATTAAAATATTCCTTCAAATGCAGTGAAGAAGCTGATTATCTGTAATTTAGCTATTTCTACAATTATTTTCCTTTATAAATCTCCATGAAGGTGTTTATAAGATCACTTTAAAATATCACTTTTGCTGTCATGGGGCTACCCCATGCCTTCATGGAAGCCAGCAGTGTTGGTCTTGGCATGCTAAGCTAACCTTAGCTGAGCATTAGCATTGGACGGTTACCCTTAGCATATGGGCTAGCATCAATGGACACATGGCCTGTCATTTCATGTCAGTTCATATAAGTACTGGTCAGAAGAGTTGAAATCATGGTTGGATAAATACAACACATACACAGTTCATTTCAAGTAATTTATTTTAGCTTATGGGATTTACCCAAGGTCATTCAAGTGTTTGTTTTATTCACCTGTTCTCCTCATCAAGCAGGGATCTGGGCCGAAGGGGCAAACAGGAAATGATGGAGTGTGGAGTCATTTATAGGGAGAAGACCTGGAATGGTCCAAGTGTGAGCCAGTACAGAGGGGTGTACGGGAGTATCTTAAAGTTGCTCTTTTGAGAAGCTTTTGTTT